>NC_134357.1:143234040-143381540 GCF_048569485.1 Anomaloglossus baeobatrachus | reverse complement strand
TAACACACACACCCACCCTGTGCAGCCTCAGCTAACACACACACACACACACACACACGCACACACCCTGTGCAGCCTCAGCTAACACACACACACACACACACCCTGTGCAGCCTCAGCTAACACCCACACACACCCTGTGCAGCTTGAGCTAACACACACACTCACACACACACTCGCACGCACACACACACCCTGTGCAGCCTCAGCTAACACACACACACCCTGTGCAGCCTCAGCTAACACACACACACACACACACACACACACACCCTGTGCAGCTTCAGCTAACACACACACACACCCTGTGCAGCTTCAGCTAACACACACACACACACCCTGTGCAGCCTCAGCTAACACACACACACCCTGTGCAGCCTCAGCTAACACACACACACCCTGCGCAGCCTCAGCTAACACACACACACACACACCCTGTGCAGCCTCAGTTAACACACACACACACACCCTGTGGAGCCTCAGCTAACACACACACACACACACACACACACCCTGTGCAGCCTCAGCTAACACACACACCCTGTGCAGGTTCAGCTAACACACACACACACACACAAACACACCCTGTGTAGCCTCGGCTAACAGACACACACACACACACACACACCCTGTGCAGCCTCAGCTAACACACACACACCCTGTGCAGCCACAGCTAACACACACACACACACGCACACACACCCTGTGCAGCCTCAGATAACACACACACACACACACACCCTGTGCAGCCTCAGCTAACACACACACCCTGTGCAGGTTCAGCTAACACACACACACAAACACACCCTGTGTAGCCTCGGCTAACAGACACACACACACACACACACACACCCTGTGCAGCCTCTGCTAACACACACACACACACACACCCTGTGAAGCCTCAGCTAACACACACACACACACACACCCTGTGCAGCCTCAGCTAACACACACACACACCCTGTGCAGCCTCAGATAACACACAAACACACACACCCTGTGCAGCCTCAGCTAACAAACACACACACACACACACACCCTGTGCAGCCTCAGCTAACACACACACACACACACCCTGTGCAGCCTCAGCTAACACACACACACACACCCTGTGCAGCCTCAGATAACACACACACACACACACCCTGTGCAGCCTCAGTTAACACACACACACACCCCCTGTGCAGCCTCAGTTAACACACACACACACACACACACCCTGTGCAGCCTCAGCTATCACACACACACACACACACACACACACCCTGTGCAGCCTCAGCTAACAAACACACACACACACACACACACACACCCTGTGCAGCCTCAGCTAACACACTCACACACACACACACACACACACCCTGTGCAGCCTCAGTTAACACACACACACACACACCCTGTGGAGCCTCAGCTAACACACACACACCCTGTGCAGCCTCAGCTAACACACACACCTTGTGCAGGTTCAGCTAACACACACACACACACACACACACACAAACACACCCTGTGTAGCCTCGGTTGACACACACACACACACACCCTGTGCAGCCTCAGCTAACACACACACACACACACACACACCCTGTGCAGCCTCAGCTAACACACACACACACACCCTGTGCAGCCACAGCTAACACACACACGCACCCTGTGCAGCCTCAGATAACACACACACACCCTGTACAGCCTCAGCTAACACACACACCCTGTGCAGGTTCAGCTAACACACACACACAAACACACACTGTGTAGCTTTGGCTAACAGACACACACACACACACACACACACACACACACACCCTGTGCAGCCTCAGCTAACACACACACACACACCCTGTGCAGCCTCAGCTAACACACACACACACACACACACCCTGTGCAGCCTCAGCTAACACACACACACACCCTGTGCAGCCTCAGATAACACACACACACACACACACACACACACACACACCCTGTGCAGCCTCAGCTAACACACACACACACACCCTGTGCAGCCTCAGCTAACACACACACACACACACACACCCTGTACAGCCTCAGCTAACACACACACACACACCCTGTGCAGCCTCAGATAACACACACACACACACACACACACACACACCCTGTGCAGCCTCAGCTAACACACACACACACACACACACACACACCCTGTTCAGCCTCAGCTAACACACTCTCACACACACACACACACACACACACCCTGTGCAGCCTCAGTTAACACACACACACACACCCTGTGGAGCCTCAGCTAACACACACACACACGCACACACACACCCTGTGCAGCCTCAGCTAACACACACACCCTGTGCAGGTTCAGCTAACACACACACAAACACACCCTGTGTAGCCTCGGCTAACAGAAACACACACACACACACACACACACACCCTGTGCAGCCTCAGCTAACACACACACACACACCCTGTGCAGCCTCAGCTAACACACACACACACTTTGTGCAGCCTCAGCTAACACACACACACACACACACACACGCATACACACCCTGTGCAGCCTCAGATAACACACACACACACACACCCTGTGCAGCCTCAGCTAACACACACACCCTGTGCAGGTTCAGCTAACACACACACACACACACAAACACACCCTGTGTAGCCTCGGCTAACAGACACACACACACACAGACACCCTGTGCAGCCTCAGCTAACACACATACACACACACACACACCCTGTCCAGCCTCAGCTAACACACACACACACACACACACACACACACACACCCTGTGCAGCCTCAGCTAACACACACACCCTGTGCAGCCTCAGATAACACACGCACACACACACACACACACACACACACACACATACCCTGTGCAGCCTCAGCTAACACATAGTTTGAAGAGAAACTCGGGCACACACAATCAAAGAAAAAAAGATTGTAGATATCTTTTAGTTCTGCTTTTATTCATGCAGAGGTGTGCAAAATAATATGACGTTTCGGCCTCACAATCAGGCCTTTAACAAATAATTGATCTAAATCACAAACAGAAAAATAACCGTGAGTACAAGTAAAACATAACAATCTTATTACATACATGTAAATAGACTCTACAATGCATGAAGAAAAGACGATGAACAGTCACACTAGAGTAGTAAGATGACTATGACTAAAGATTAAAGTACATAATAATTGACGGTATCATACACCACTTATGAGGGTGAGATCTCATCATCAATGTAGAGAAGAAAATTACATACCAAACTGAGTATATAGAGCACAAGGATGTGAACCAAACGTTCATATGTGTAGGAGCTGAAAATAGAGATATACCTAAGGTAGAGGATAATGGTATGTGTTATGCATTGCTGTCTTGCAGATATCAATAAAGCAGAGACTAGGAAATAGATAGTGAAGGGCATGAGGTATAGGTACATAAATAGTGAAAAGGGAAATACCTTTGCCTGTGTACAAAAAAGCCTCTTTAGAACACAGTGACCATTAGAGTATTGATGTATCAAGGCCTATCAGATAGCACAAGGAACAAAAGGATATATTACAAAATGTCCTAGGTAACAGGGAGAGCGGTAGATAAATAGCCCTGAGAAATATGTAACCAATGTGACCTACCACATTGGGTGCAGGTCAGGATGATATGTTTTATATAGTATTTAGGACTCCAGAAAACACCTAGAACTGTGATACACAAGATATAATATATAAATACCATGATCATGAAACAATAACCTTCTCTGGTATATTAAAGGGGCATATCACAAACATTGTTTCACTTATTGGAAGACTGGGTATCAAGACCCTGTGTGTGTATCCATATAGGAAACCTATAATAATAAAGAAAACCCGCTAAGGTAAAGCAATGGAGAGAGTGCATTAAGGACTGTGCCCCCGTTTGTTACCTGGTGAACTAAAGGAACGTGCCGACTCTCTTAGGAGAAGGTGACTTCAGGCTTCCTGGAAAGATACAGTGGTGGTTCCCGTGGGGGGGAAGGAATCTGGTGGGTCCAAGTAGTGGTGGCGTGGGATGAGACCACGTGGAGTCCTTGGTGACTGCTGAGTGTGGCAGCCGCCATTTAAAGCCAGTGGTGGGAGGGCTGGACAAGTGAATGCAGGAAATCCTGCTAGTTGACCGCAACGCCGTCCGTGGAACGCAAGAATGCACATGCACAGGAGGGTCCCACGAGAGGTGCCTCCCGCGCATGTGTGACGCCCTGGACTAGCCAGGTAGTCACAGGTAGGCCCTTGCACAAACACCCGTCCCCTAAAAAGGTGTCACCAGCCGACCTTTAAAACCCTAGTCACCTCCCTCAGGGTTTGATGATCACACCAGGGGGCGGAGCCCAGGTGGTTGGACACGCCCACCGAGGAGTTCACAGGTCCTGAGGCAGGAAAACACAGTTATATCAGTTCTGACAAGAGAGGAGTGAAGTTCAAGTGCAGCCCTGTGCCCAGGTCTGCCACAGTCTAACACCAGGTGTCTGGGTTGGAGCCCAGTCACCTCTGGCTAGGAGGCATACGGTGGCCTCAGCCTGCAGGAGCCGGGAAGACGGCCAGGTGGAACCGTAAGGAACCAGGACAGGGTAGTGGCCCGCCGGAACCGAACCGGGGAACCGACCAGAAACCGGAGTACAAGTGGGGGTACTCAGACCCTGAAACGCGGTCCCGAAACTACCGGACCCCGTTAATTAACTGATTGAGGTCTGGACTCTAGGTCCTTTCCCACCCAAGTACCGAAAGAAGACAACAGCCCAACGAGGGGGATAAACGCCACCGCCCAGGCTTAGAGATCCCACGGGCCAGCGTCTGCGGGCAAACGGGCTCTCCCGACACACAACGCCGGGGAGCAGGACTCCCGTAGCTGAAACACGGGTGTCCAACTACAAAGAAGGTGCAGGAGAAAGGCGGAGACCATCAACCTGACTGGGGGACCAGACTTGGCTGGCTGCGGGCACCAACCACCATCTTTTTGGTTTACCAGAGACTCTGTGCATCTGTAATAGTGAGTACAACTGTGCCCTCGGGCCGCACATCGCCCTGCACCGCCAAGCACCGACACATCACACCAAACGGGTCCCGGGGCCATCACCCCTTCCCACGGAGGTGTTAACATCAAAGCTGCACAACATCTCCCCCGGGGTGCCCAGTAAACAGCAGTGGTGGTGCCCACATTCACCACAACCCGTGGGTGGCTTCACAAACTCTAATCTAAAACCACGGCCTCGGCCGTAACCCTAAAACCCCCTTGAAAGCGCCAGCCCCTTTCTGAGCAAAGTGACCCCCTGGTCCGGAGGCGCTCGAGCCACCGACACACGAGCCCGGTTCCGAGCGGCTCGGCTGCAGCTGAGCACGGGGTGGTACACATGCGCACCAGTGAACCCCAGACAGCGTGGGAAAGGAAGGAGGAGTGAGCAAGAAATCCTGCTTGTGGACCGCATCGCCGTCTGTGGAGCGCAAGATCACGCATGCGCAGGAGGACCCCGCGAGAGGTGCCTCCCGCGCATGTGAACCACAGGCGGCGCAGGAAAGGTGGAAGGAGTGACTTCGTATGTGGCAGACGCGGGCGCAGGCACGGGGCCGCAGTGGCAACCGCTACCGCGTGCGCATGTGCACACGCACGGGGCATGTGATGTGAAGAAGATCTGTAAGTGGCATAAATGGTGGTGAGGATCCGTGGAAAGGTTACTGTGCCTAAAAGAGATAAAAACAAGAAGGTGGATTAGACCAAGCAAGGACACAATGTTATGATGATAAAGAAATATAATACCAGGGCGAAAAATATTACAAAGAATATTTATGAAATGGTGAAATGAATACCTATTAATCCCCTAAAGATGAATACAGTACATTTGAACAACATTACATATTTCATTAATAGAACACTTCGTATTCGCGGTTGAGGCCATTAGGTTCAAGAGTCTGTAGAGTATGGATCCAGAAGGCCTCTCTCTCTTTTAATCTTTTAATCCTATTACCTCCCCTCCTGCTCTGCGGAACATGTTCTATCACTTGATAGAGTAGTTGTGACACTGTGCGCCCGCCCTCATGAAGTGTGCTGGAATAGGCAGGAGGTTATGCTTGCACCTGATTGTGGATTTGTGCTTACTTATCCTGTCTCGGATATGTTGGGTCGTCTCCCCAACATATCTGAGACCACAGGGACACTTTATGAGGTAGACCACATGAGATGAATCAGTGAACCAGTGCGCGGATGAGTAAAAGAGCTCCCTCTAATTATGTTACAACATTGTGTGCAATGTAAGCACGGGAAATTGCCTTTACGTAGAGTGTGTAGGGTGGTTTGATGGAGCTCCTTCTTCTGGGAACCCACATCAGCTCTAATCAGTGTATCACGCAAATTTCTGGGACGTTTATTACAGAATAAGGGTGGATTTTGAAAAGCTGCCACATTCGGATAAGACTTGCCCAATAAAGATCAATGTTTTAGAATGGCCCCCTTAACCTGGGATTGAAAGGGATGATACGTAGATACATAGGCAACCCTGGGCCCACTTACTATGCGTTCCTCATTATTTGTAGGGCCTGGGACAGCAATATTATGTGGGTATCTCCTCGCGATGAATTTCTGACTCATTTTGGTGCATCGTGTTTACTGTAAAACGGGGTCTGACACAATCCGCTGGACCCTCCTGATTTGAGACAATGGTAGGGCCTTCTTAATGTGTCTGGAATGTGCACTTGTAAAGTGGAGTAAACTATTCTTGTCAGTGGGTTTAGTGTATACATTTTGTGGTTAGCCTACCATCAGGAAGCTTCCTGACCATGGTGTCTAGAAAACTGATGTTCTCGAAATCGTGATGTAACGTGAATTGTAAATTCTGTAGGCAGCTGTTGAGGTCATTGTGAAAAGACAGCAATGAGTCCCGATCACCACGCCAGATCATAAAGATATCATCTATATATCTACACCACGTGGTTACGTGTGTAGTATATAGATGATGGCTATAGACAAAGGAATCTTCAAAGTGTGCCATGAAAATATTTGCGTAAGGTGGCGCCATATTCAATCCCATTGCGATCCCTCTGTTCTGTATGTAGAATTGATCTTCAAAAAGAAAAAAATTATTATGTAACACGGTCTCAAGAAGATCTAAACTGAACTTTTTTTGGTGTGAAGAGAGATCGACTTGTTTGTCAAGAAATATGGTGACGGCCTCCATCCCCTGTTGGTGGTTAATACTTGTATATAAACTATTCACATCAAGTGTCACTAGAATATCCTGTGGGGATAACAAACGGGGGCACAGTCCCTAATGCACTCTCTCCATTGCTTTACCTTAGCGGGTTTTCATTATTATTATAGGTTTCCTATATGGATACACAGACAGGGTCTTGATACCCTTTCTGTCTTCCAATAAGTGAAACAAGGTTTGTGATATGCCCCTTTAATATACCAGAGAAGGTTATTGTTTCATGATCATGGTATTTATATTATATATCTTGTGTATTACAGTTCTAGGTGTTTTCTGGAGTCCTAAATACTATATAAAACATATCATCCTGACCTGCACCCAATGTGGTAGGTCACATTAGTTACATATTTCTCAGGGCTATTTATCTACCACTCTCCCTGTTACCTAGGACATTTTGTAATATATCCTTTTGTTCCCTGTGCTATCTGATAGGCCTTGATACATCAATACTCTAATGGTCACTGTGTTCTAAAGAGGCTTTTTTGTACACAGGCAAAAGTATTTCCCTTTTCACTATTTATGTACCTATACCTCATGCCCTTCACTATCTATTTCCTAGTCTCTGCTTTATTGTTATCTGCATGAGAGCAATGCATAACACATACCATTATCCTCTACCTTAGGTATATCCCTATTTTCAGCTCCTACACATGTGAACGTTTGGTTCACATCCTTGTGCTCTATATACTCAGTTTGGTATGTAATTTTCTTCTCTACATTGATGATGAGATCTCACCCTCATAAGTGGTGTATGATACCGTCAATTATTATGTACTTTAGTCTTTACTTTTATAGTCCTCTTACTACTCTAGTGTGACTGTTCATCGTCTTTTCTTCATGCATTGTAGAGTCTATTTACATGTATGTAATAACATTGTTATGTTTTACTTGTACTCACGGTTATTTTTCTGTTTGTGATTTAGATCAATTATTTGTTAAAGGCCTGATTGTGAGGCCGAAACGTCATATTATTTTGCACACATTTGCATGAATAAAAGCAGAACTAAAAGATATCAATAATCTTCTTTTCTTTGATTGGGTGTGCCCGAGTTTCTCTTCAAACTATTGGTTTTTTTTTCTCTGAGGCACCTACCATAAGTGTGAGCCAGATTCTACCTTATACAATTCAGCTAACACACACACACACACACACACACACACACACACACACTGTGCAGCCTCAGCTAACACACACACACACACACACACACACACCCTGTGCAGCCTCAGCTAACACACACACACACACACACCCTGTGCAGCCTCAGCTAAGACACACCCTGTACAGCCTCAGCTAACACACACACACACACACACACCCCCTGTGCAGCCTCAGCTAACACACTCACCCTGTGCAGCCTCAGCTAACACACACACACACACACACACCCTGTGCAGCCTCAGCTAACACACACACACCCTGTGCAGCCTCAGCTAACACACACACACACCCTGTGCAGCCTCAGCTAACACACACACACACACACACACACACACACGCACCCTGTACAGCCTCAGCTAACACACACACACCCTGTGCAGCCTCAGTTAACACACACACACACACACACACTCTGTGCAGCCTCAGCTAACACACACACACACACCCTGTGCAGCCTCAGCTAACACACACACACACACACACGCACCCTGTACAGCCTCAGCTAACACACACACACCCTGTGCAGCCTCAGTTAACACACACAAACACACACACACACACACACACACACACCCTGTGCAGCCTCAGCTAACACACACACCCTGTGCAGCCTCAGCCAGCAACAGAAACACACACACACAACATTCTTCTCACCTATCCTCCATCCTCCATCCTCCTATCCTCCTATCCTCCATCGGCGGCACGCAGGCACATGTATCCGGTAATGATCACACAGCTGCTGTCACCGCTGAACTTTCTGCCGACGCGTGCAGAGCAGTTCTCACTGCACAATAGCCACTGGTCAATCACAGGCAAGCATCTGAGGTCATATGCAGCAGGTGGTTCCCTCTGATTGGCAGGCGGCTGTTATTGCGTTCTGCAGCGAAAACTTCACTGTGCACGGCAAAGGCAAAACTGTAAGCTGAAATAAATAGCTGGCAGCTGCGGCCCCTGCACCGGTTACCATCTTTACCGGGTCCACGTGCCTGCATGCCGCAAGAAGCCGCCTGAAGGGCCGCATGCGGCCCGCGGGCCGCGTGTTTGAGACCCCTGTGTTAATCCCTGCGGGCAGCTCGGGGGGATTCGCGCACGTCAGTTCATTTGTACAGCTGACATATGTGCCTTGCAGGCATGAGTGGAATAGCATTCCACCTGTACCTGTTAACTCCTTAAATAGTGCTGTCAAAATGTTAAAGCGCCATTTCAATGATGATCGTTGTAACACTTTACTTACTGACCACCATTGGAAGTCACGTGACATGATCACATGGAGCCGATGGTTGCCATGGTAGCACAGGGTCATGTGATGACTCATGTAGCTATCATGGATCACTTCCTGTTTCACCTGACCGAGTGCTGTGTGAGACAGGAGATGACCCTTTCGCCCCAATGAAAATTAAAGGGTTAAAAAAATAAAAAAACATACACACATTTGGTATCGCCACGTTCAGAAATGCCAGATCTATCAAAATATAAAATCAATTAATCTGATTGGTATATGTTATAGCGGGAAAAAAGGCCAAACGTTAAAATTACATTTTTTAGCTGTTACAAATTTTGCGCAAAATGCAATAACAGGTGACCAAAACTTAGCATCTGCACAAAAATGATACTATATGATAATGAAAATGATAAGAAAATGGGGAATATACTTGGAATAACTCCACTCTTATTCTAATTAGCCCTGCAGGTTTTGCATCTTTCTCCTGTGAACATCCCTCTCCTCATAAACGTGACATTGTTGTCAATCATATAAATCTACTTGTTTCCCCCAGCCTAGCCATGCAGCGTTTTCATTAAGACTAATTGATAGATTCTGCATTCCACACGTGTCATCACACATCTGAATATTTCTACATAATTCTCTACTAATAATTCTGAATTCTCTCTCTTTCTCCTTTGCACGGAGAGGGTCGGTCTTGCCCAGCGGGGTAGCGGGGAATCCCTCGGTAGGCCCGGGCCCTCAGTGCCCCCCCCCGTGCCTTATATAGTGCGGGGCGTCTGTACAGGGCCGCGGGGCCACCTGTTTCTCAGGGCCGGCCTTTATTGATGGGCAGACTGGGCAGCTCATCCAGGGTACCCCATGCTCTGAGGGGCCCCCAGCCTTTCAATCATAAACTTCAGTGTTCGTACAAGCTGTTGCAACACCTTTAGTGACATCACATGTGTCATGTGACTCACCAAAGGTCCTAGCGGTGCACTGCGGGAGTCCCCAGGCCTGCACCGATGAGGTGTGCAGGACCTGGAAATCGCGCCAGTATTCAAATGTATGCGCATCATTCGGGCGCGCATACAGTTGTACAGTGCGGCTGGTGACAGGAAGCAGAGCAGCGCTGCTCAGCCCGACACCGCGACGTCATCACCAGGGCCGGGGCTGCAGAGGTGGAGAAAGTCACAGGACTGAGGCAGAGAAGTGTACCTCAGTCCTGCACCGACATCATCCCCGGGGCCGCAGCTGCAGGGATGAAGAGGAGGTCGCGCAGGCACAGGTAAGTGCTCCAGAGGAGCTGAAGAGAACGTGTACAGCAATTTTACATGGGCTGTGGTGGGGGAGGGGCAGTGTTATTTTACAAGGGGCATTAAGAAGCGGTGGGGGACTTTATGGAGCATATTATGGGTCAGTAGGGGACATTATAGGGCAGTGGGGGGCATTATAAGGCAGCGGGGGGCATTATAAGGCAGTGGGGGACATTATAGGGCAGTGGGGGACATAGGGTGGTGGGGGACATTATAGTGCGGTGGAAGACATTATAGGGTTAGTGGAAGACATTATAAGGCAGTGGGGGACATTATAAGGCAGTGGGGGACATTAGAAGGCAGTGAAAGGCATTATTAGGCAGTGGGGGGCATAATAAGGCACTGGGGGACACTATACAGCAGTGGGGGACATAATAGGGCAGTGGAAGACATTATAAGGCAGTGGGAACATTATAGGGCAGTGGGGTACATTATGAAGCAAATTGGGACATAATAAGGCAGTGAGGACATTATGAGGCAAATTGGGGCATTATAGGTCAGTGGGGGACGTTATGAAAGAAATTGGGACATGCCCCTTTCCATAATGTCCCCTGCATTATTAGGCAGTGGGGGACATTATAAGGCAGTGGGGGACATAAGGCAGTGGAAGACATAAGGCAGTGGAAGACATAAGGCAGTGGGGGACATTATAGGGCAGTGGGGGGCATTATAGGGCAGTGGGGGACATTATAGGGCAGTGGGGAACATTATAGGGCAGTGGGGGACTTTATAGGGCAGTGGGGGACATAACAGGGCAGTGGGGGACATAACAGGGCAGTGGGGGACATAATAAGGCACTGGGGGACACTATACAGCAGTGGGGGACATAATAGAGCAGTGGAAGATATTATAAGGCAGTGGGAACATTATAGGGCAGTGGGGGACATTATGAAGCAAATTGGGACATAATAAGGCAGTGAGGACATTATGAAGCAAATTGGGGCATTATAGGTCAGTGGGGGACATTATGAAAGAAATTGGGACATGCCCCTTTCCATAATGTCCCCGAAAACTTTGCCCTTTGTATAATATCTCCCCCATACTAAATCCCTGTAGAAATTCCCCCCCACTCTTCATTATACTATGCTGCCTTCCACAATACTTGATGCCTCATAATGTCCCCCATTGCCCCTCCTATTTTGGAGAGAAGCAGTGCCCCCACGCCCCCCGCACACTTTGCCCGCTCAGCCATGACCCCCGCATACTTTGCCCGCTCGGCCACGACCCCCACATACTTTGCCCACTCGGCCACGACCCCCGCACACTTTGCACGCTCGGCCACGGCCCCCACACACTTTGCACACTCGGCCATGCCCCCCGCACACTTTGCACGCTCGGCCATGGCCCCCGCACACTTTGCACGCTCGGCCACGACCCCCGCACACTTTGCCTGCTCGGCCACGCCCCCCGCACACTTTGCCCGATCGGCCACGCCCACCACACACTTTGCCCGCTTGGCCACGCCCACCACATACTTTGCCCGCTCGGCCACGCCCCCCGCACACTTTGCCCGCTTGGCCACACTCCCCGCACACTTTGCCCGTTCTCCCACGCCCCCCACACACATTGGGCACCTATACACCTTCCCCCAGGACTACTCCACCTATTAGACACCTCCCCCCAGTACTACTCCTCCTCTTAGACTCCTCTCCCCCCAGGACTACTCCTCCTATTAGACTCCTCTCCCCCCAGGACTACTCCTCCTATTAGACTCCTCTCCCCCCAAGACTACTCCTCCTATTAGACTCCTCGCCCTCCAGGACTAGTCCTCCTATTAGACTCCTCGCCCTCCAGGACTACTCCTCCTATTAGACTCTTCTCCCCCCAAGACTCCTCCTATTAGACTCCTCTCCCCCCAGGACTACTCCTCCTATTAGACTCCTCGCCCTCCAGGACTACTCCCCCTATTAGACTCCTCTCTCCCCAGGACTACTCCTCCTATTATACTCCTCTCCCCCCAGGACTACTCCTCCTATTATACTCCTCTCCCTCCAGGACTACTCCTCCTATTATCCTCCTCTCCCCCCAGGACTACTCCTCCTATTATACTCCTTTCCCCCCAGGACTACTCCTCCTATTACAGTCCTCTCCCCCCAGGACTACTCTTCCTATTATACTCCTCACCCCCCAGGACTACTCCTCCTATTATACTCATCTGCCCTCAGGACTACTCCTCCTATTAGACTCCTTTCCCCCCAGGAGTACTCCTCCTATTAGACTCCTCACTCCCCAGGACTACTCCTCCTATTATAGACAAAAAAGACTGACTGAACTCACCAAACTGACGTGGGAACAGGTGCATAACTGAACATGACATAAAAAACAAAAAAAGACAGTTTGCATTCTGATGGAAACCATGAATGTGTGAACATGTACCTGCATTACTGCTAAGGAAAATCTAAGAAAAATTTAGCATATATAAATGGCCATTTGTATATCTTCCCAGTTGCACACAATGGGGGGTGCGCAGCATGTGAGGATGAAGCACGATAGGGGTGTGCAGCATGGGGGATGGAGCACGATGGGGGTGGGCAGCATGGGGGATGGAGCACGGGGGATGAAGCATGATGGGGGTGCACACCTCCCCCCAAAACACACATACACACACCGCCACACACGCACCGCACAACACACCACACACACACACGCTGGGAACCACAAACACCGCCCTACACAGACACCCACACACACAGACAACGCTGCACACACACAACACCCAACACACCAACACCGCGGCACACACAAATATACGCACACACCGCGCAACACACACACACACACTGTGCAAAACATGCCTCCCCCAAAACACACCCATGCACCCCCCACACACACACCTACACACACAATCCACGCAACACACACAGCACCACACACACACACAATGCTGCAGACATACAGCGCTCCACAAACAATGCAACACACAAACAACACCGCTCTCACACCCGCCCACACCCTCACAACACCCAGAACATTTACAGCACCCTACACAAACACTTGGCAACTACACACAACAACATTTATATATATATATATATATATGTGTGTAAAACAAAAATCATACATTAACTACACAATAAATTCTAGAATACCCGATGCGTTAGAATCAGGCCACCTTCTAGTTATTAAAAAAAAGGGGCCAGAATGAGAGGGAGAGGGAGAGAGAGAGAGAGAGAGAGAGGGAGAGAGAGAGAGGGAGAGGGAGAGGGAGAGGGGGTGGGAGAGAGAGAGCGAGAGAGAGATGTCCTTGTGTGGTAGTAATATGTTCTCTAGTCATGTTGTACTGATATTTGTCTCTTGTGTGTTATTTGGTCATTATGTGGTGTGGTTATAGTGTCACAGTATTTCTCTCTTGTATGTCCCCTGTCCCAGGTAGTCACAGTTAGGCCCTTGCATTACACCCATCCCCAAATAAGGTGACCTCCTTTTAACCAACCCCCCAAGTGGGTGACCCTATTCCACTCAGGCCGTCCACTGGTGTGTCTGGTGGGTGTGGTGCAGAGTGTTCCTATGATTTTGATTAGCTGGTCATTGGCAACACCATGGTTAGGGACCCGTAACCAAGGAGGAGGTGGATATTGCAGAGAAGGGCAGATTGCACAATACCCTGTGACGACCTGATAGGCCAGGGCGTCACACACGTCACACATATTTCTGCTAAATTGTGAGACATGCGTAGCAGTCAATAATTAATAACTCTCCAAAGGAAGCCCACAGACCTATCATGTTTCATAACTAGACAAAATAATAACTGGAAAAATGATGGTCATATTTTCAGTGTGAAACACTCAGCGGCTGAGATATGGGTGAAAACTGAAAAAACATATTTACTTGGAAGGTAAGGGGCAAACCCATGTCCAGCCCGGTCTTAGGTCACCAGGTGGGAGGGTACATGGAATGTGCAGGGATTCATAACATAAGTGTGGGCGTTTTGTGGGTGTTCTTCTCTGGGTGGACACGTGCAATAGACATGAGAGAAGTCCCAGGAAGCTTGTGGCATACCAGCGCCCCCTGTGCCAGCCAACACCAGGCATATTCACAAAGGAACAAGGTAACTGATCCATCTGTATATCTGTTTGTAACCACTTCCTATTGGTACCTGTACGTCTGACATATACAGCTCTGGCAAAAATTAAGAGACCACTGAAAAATTTTCAGTTTTTTTGATTTTTCTCTTTACAGGTATATTTATGAGTAAAATGTAAATTGTTCTTTTATTCTATAAATAACTGATAACATGTCTCCAAATTTCCAAGCAAATAATTTTGCATTTATTTTCTGAAAATCAGAAATGGTCAAAATAACAAAAAATGCATTGCTTTCAGACCACAAATAATGCCAAGAAAACAAGTTTATAATTATTTAGGAAAAACAATACTAATGTTTTAACTTTAAGGAAGAGTTCGGAAATCAATATTTTGTGGAATAACCATGATTTTTAATCACAGCTTTCATGCGTCTTGGTGTCGCGGGTGGGGAGGAGGGTGTCAGCACTGCGCTCACCCCTCTGCTCGGGTCCGGCGGCTGCTGCTCAGTGGTGGCTCGAGCTGTGGGCCGGATCCCGGGGGTTCTCGAGCGACACTCCTCGCCCGTGAGTGAAAGGGGATTGGGTGTTGGGATACTGTCTATTGTCCGTGACGCCACCCACGGTTGTGGTGATTTCACCACCGCTGCTCTATATGGGGGTCCCCGGAGTGATGGTATATAGCAGCGAGTTGTTGTGTTGCCCCTCCGTGGGTAGGGGTTGGTGGTCCCGGGGCCCGGTGATGAGATGTGAGATGCAGGGGCTGGTGGGCGCAGGGACGCGGGGGCAGCGCTGTGCCTTGCGGCACTGTGGTACTCACTCAGCCTGAGACGATGACACAGTTTCTCGGTAAACCACACGGCTGGGAAGACGGTTCCCACGGACGGCTGCACTTGCTTCCCCAGTAGGTGACGGTGATGTCCCTTTTCCTGCACCTAATGTTGTTGATGGTTTCGATGGGTCCCCACCGGTAACCCGCTCCCCGGCTTCAAGCTGGACCGGAGGAGCTCTACTCTTTGCCCGCAGGCGCTGGCCCTTAGAAACTGGTGCCCTGGCGGTGGCGGTGTCTCTACTGTAATGGTTGAGCTGTTGCCTTCAATCGGGACTTGGTTGTTGGGGGATCTGTGCGTCCCCTTTCACTGACGGATTTGGCAACTTATGGCGACTCCTAGCCTTGCCGGGGTCCGAGAGGCCCCTGCCCTGGTGCTGACTGTCCTTTGTCCACTGCTCCAGACCGCCAGGTCACCACCCGTCCGCGGTCCTTCCAGGAACTCCCGAGCAGTCACCCCTGCGGACTATCACCGCCGTCTGCTGACCTTGCTGTCTCTCAGCCCGGGGCACACACCCGGACCAACTTCAGGCTTTACAACTGTCACTTTTCTTTCCTCCTTTGCCACTTCACTTTGCTTCCTTTCACTTTCACTGCCCTAGCTTATCTGCTCTCAAGCTCTTCCCTGAGCTGACTTCACTTTCAACTCTAACACTCATCCGCCTGGTTTTCTCGCCTCCAGAGCTGTCAACTCCTCGGTGGGCGGAGCCAACCGCCTGGCCCACCCCCTGGTGTGAACATCAGCCTCTGGAGGAAGGCAACAAGGATTTTGTGGTTAGCTGATGTGCCTAACTGGGTTGTAGGGTGTGGTGGTGTAATGACCTGTGACCCCTGGCTTGCCCAGGGCGTCACATTGGCATGCTTTCCACCAGTCTTTTACACTGTCTTTACATTATGCCACTCCTGGTGCAAACATTTAACCAGTTAATCTTTGTTTGATGGCTTGTGACTATGCATCTTCCTCTTGATTACATTCCAGAGGTTTTCAATGGAGTTCAGATCTGGAGATTGGGCTGGCCATGACAGGGTTTTGATGTGGTGGTCCTTCATCCACACATTGTTTGATCTAGCTGTGTGGCATTGACTCGCCCACCCCAGGGCTATGGGACACCCGGTGCCGGGCCGGACTTGTCCGGTGGTAGTCAGTGGTGGCTGGGCCCGGCTCCGTGGCCCTGGTGGGTGTCAGTAAAATATGTGGTTTGATGAATAAAGTTTGTGTTCGTGACGCCACCTGTGGTCTGCGGCTATTAGGCCGCCGCTGCTGTGTGAGGCCTCCGGGGTGATGTTATGGCAGCAATGGTGGTACTGCTCCCCACAGGTGGAGCGGAGCCCCGGGGACACTGTTAGTGCTCGTGAAAGTCTATGGGGTTGTGTGGCTAACACGGTGCAGGGCCAACAGGCAATGAAAGAACCAGGCACAAACAACAGTCTCTTTACCTTTTCCTCTTTTACTTTGGGAACAGTCCAGTCCTGGGAGACCGTTACAGGTGGTGATGGGGATCCGGTCGGCCTGGAAGTACTTGGGGTGATCTTTCTGGCCAGCTGAGTATGAGGCCTACTCCTGTGCTTTTCTTTGTTATAATAGGACCCTGCTTCTCTGAATCCAGCCGTGGCCCTCTTTGCTGCTGGGACTGATGGTACGTCCCTTTCCCTCTGTAGCAGGCTGCGCAGGCCCTCTCTGGTGCTTCTCTGCTGGAGTCCACACCGGGCCCTGTTGCTGCAGCTGTACCTTCGGGATGTTTATGGGCCAGGTGCTTGCAGCTCTCCTGCCCTTCGGATTCGGCTACCAGGAAGTATGTTAAGCCCTGGTGGCCACAGACTCCGATGTCCGAGTCTCTCCGCTGCCTCTCTGCTACTCCTGCTTCTCTGGGCCAAGCTACTCTAGCTCTAGGCCCCAGATCCACAGGACAGCACTACTCTGCGTCTGCTTCTTTCCACTTCTCCCTACAGACTGAACACTACTTCCTCCCTCAGGTCAGATTTGAGGAAAACTCCCTGGAATTCCAGGTTCAGAGCTCCCCCTGCTGGCCGGAGGGAGAACTGCATTGGGTGTTAAACTTGCTGGCCAATTGCCCTCCCCATTACCTCCAGGCTCAGCATTAACCCTTTGGGAGGGCAATGCTGTTGTGGCGACCAGGTCCTGGGGCGCCACACTCCCCCTTAGTTAAATTCAGTACTCCCGGACTGTAGAAAACAAAACAAAACAGGTTACAACATTTCATCCCATTATGGGAGGCGCATTACTTAAACGTTACAACTTAAACACTACTATAAGAGTCCAGTGTGGCTCCCTGCCGGGTGTCCATTACACTGCTCCATGGGGGACCCGCCGCGATCAAACCCCCAACGTAAGCTCTGGGCGTGCGTCAGAGCATTGATGACCCCATTCTATGCACGCCGGACGGGTTTTTCTTCAGGGGTGTTGAGCACACTGGTGCTGACTATGAACAATTTAGGTGTTGGCCACCCATAGTCCAGTGGCCCAATTGTCCATTTACTTAATCACCTAAGGCAAAAAGCATTTTATACACAACATTACAGACATTTCACAAAACTATTTACATTCTGTTAGGTATTTTACTTTCTATGTTCTATACCTTGGAGGGGGCTGTCCCCGAGTGCTACGTTGGGACCGGCGTAGCTCTGGGGTTTGTCCCTGACTACTTGGAGTGTCTGCCCCCCCCCCATGTTATTGGTAGGCCTAACCCTGACAGGAATGCATGTTGGTTGCCTACGGGATCTCAGATTCGCCAAGGGTACGGCAGGTTCACCACTGGCAGGGGGTTGAACCTCCTGCTCCACTGCTGGCGTGTCATCTTGTGTTGGAGCGGACGGTTCTTTAGGTGGATCTGGAACCTCTTCCGTTTCTGGCTCGACCAACTGCGGGAACGTCAAGACTGGTACCACTATGGCATTGTTTATTCGGGTCCAAGTTTTGGGGAATTTTCCAAGGATTGTTTGGATCATCTCTTCCTCTTTTTCTGGACTTTGGGGACTTTCTTGCACTTCGTCTAATTCTTTTTGGATTCTGCACCGTTCGGGGCAGGCTTTCAGGCGGTCTCGAGAAACTGCTTGATAGGTCTTGCCTTCATCTTTGCTTATGAGGCATACCTTACTATTGTCGAAGTTGGAGGGGATAATGGTGTAGGGTTCATTCTCCCACTGATCATCTAATTTATGCGCCCTCCGCTTTTTCTTGAGGACCTGTTCTCCAGGTGCTAAGGGAGTTGCTGGAGCTGTTTGATTGTAATGCTGCTCTTGTCTCGTTCTTGCTTGGGACAGGCTCCTTTCTACGCATTCCTGGACCTTGCGGTACTGCTGTTGTCGCTCTGTATCCCAATCTTCTACCTCCTGAACCGCTTCAGGTGACACAGTCCCCATCTCAAAGTCTACAGGTAACTTGCCAGGTCTTGCTCGCATCAGGTAAGCAGGGCTGCAGTTGGTCGAATTTACCGGGATATGGTTGTACAGGTCTACCAGATCTGGTAACTTCTCTGGCCATTGGTTTCTTTCTTCCAGAGGTAGAATCTTGAGCATATCAATAACCACATGGTTCATCTTCTCGCACAATCCATTGGTTTGGGGGTGGTACGGTGTGGTTCTGATTTTCTTACAACCGTACATGTTACAGAACTCTTGGAACACTTCTGCCTCGAATGCAGGACCTTGATCAGTCAGTACCCTTTCAGGGTAACCGTGAGGTCGACAAAAGTATGCCTGAAATGCTCTAGCTGCTGTTCTGGCTGTGTGGTCCTTCACGGGCACTACTACCAGGAAACGAGAGTAATGGTCCACAATGGTGAGGGCGTACTCATAGCCTGACCGGCTTGGTGTTAACTTCACGTGATCCAGGGCCACCAACTCCAGGGGCTGCTTCGTGACAATTGGCTGTAGGGGAGACCTCTGGCTGGCATCATCTTTCCGCCTCAGGTTACACGGACCACAGTCTCGGCACCACTTCTCAACTGTCTTTCTCATGTGCACCCAGTAGAACCGATCACGGAGTAGGGTCTCCAACTTCTTCCACCCGAAGTGTCCTGCGTTATCATGATAAGCTGCTAGGACCATTGGAGCATCCCTCTGTGGGACCACAGAGCAGATGCCAGACGAGTTCATTCGTTCGCCAGTTGACATATCTTTTGCAGAGCTTGCCTTGGTATGTGAACAGTCGTCCCCTCTCCTTCCACAGCTGCTGGGCTTCTTCTGGAGCATCTGGGCCAAGATGGGTCTCAGCTTGTGCTAGCTTTTCTTTGACCAATTGCACGGCCGGGTCACCGTTCTGTGTCTCTTCCCAATTATGGTGGAGTAATGGGTTGACCGAGACCTCGTGCTGGCTCGAGCGCTTCACTCCTACAGCATGCTCACACTGGGAAACACCTTGGTGATGGAAAGCCGGTAACTCTATCTCTTCGAGTTCGTCCAGGTCTTCTCCAGACTCGGGTAAGTGAGGCATTCTGGACAGCGCATCAGCATTGTTATTCTTCTTGCCAGCCCGATACTTGATGGTAAAGTCAAAGTTAGACAGCCGGGCCATCCATCGCTGTTCCAACGCACCCAACTTGGCTGTTGCCAGATGTGTCAACGGATTGTTGTCCGTGAAGATGGTGAACTTGGCCGATGCCAGATAGTGCTTGAAGCGTTCAGTCACTGCCCAAACAATAGCGAGGAACTCCAGCTTGAAAGAACTGTAGTTTTCTGGATTCCTTTC
Organism: Anomaloglossus baeobatrachus; assembly: GCF_048569485.1. Lineage (NCBI taxonomy): Eukaryota > Metazoa > Chordata > Amphibia > Anura > Aromobatidae > Anomaloglossus > Anomaloglossus baeobatrachus. The sequence goes on along the minus strand of NC_134357.1, from coordinate 143,361,088 downwards.
TGTGGGCCGAAGCTTCCTACTGGTGTAAGCTATCACCCTCTCTCTGCCTCCCTGCACCTGGCAGACAGGAAATCTGTGGAGAGAAATGCGCATATAGGGTCTTACCCCAGTATATAAGGGGTGGGAGGAGGGTGAAACTACTCACCAGATGTCGTTGTGAGAGTCACAACAACTATATTCGCATGTAGAATCTGATCCAAGGCTGCAGCCACCCTGCACCTGGGACAGAACAGCTCCCAGTCCCACGTTACTGGCGTCTGTATACAGTACAAATGGCTGGCTGTAGTCAGGGTAGGCCAGAATTTCTTCTCCCGTGAGAGCCCTTTTCAGCCGGACAAAGGATGTTTCTAGTTGGCTGCTCCATTCAAATGGGGGGCTCTGCTTCTTAGCCTGCTTTGGCTGGCCCACCAGGAGATCTTGAAGGGGCGCTGCTATCTTGGTGAAACCGTCAATGAACCTTCGGAAGTAGCCCACCAGCCCAAGGAACTGCCGCACCTCCTTTACCGTGGTGGGTCTTGGCCAGTCCTTGATTACGGTGACTTTCTCCGGATCAGGTGCCACACCTTCTGCGCTGACCACATGACCCAGGTACTGTACCTTTGGCTTCAAGAGGTGACATTTGGACGGCTTTATTTTCAGGCCATATTTCGACAAGGACTCAAACACTTCTGCTAAGTGCCTCAGGTGGTCTTCATAAGTCTTGGAGTAGACTATGACGTCATCCAGGTACAACAGCACGGTTTCAAAGTTGTGGTGGCCCAAGCAGCACTCCATCAACCTTTGGAATGTCCCTGGGGCATTGCAGAGCCCGAATGGCATACAGTTGAACTCGCAGAGGCCCATTGGTGTCGTGAATGCAGTCTTCTCCTTGTCCGCCTCTGCCACGGGAACCTGCCAATACCCATTGGTGAGATCCAAGGTGGAGAAATAGTTAGCTGACTTTAAGGCTGTTAGTGACTCCTCTATTCTGGGTAGTGGATAAGCATCTTTATGTGTAATGCGGTTAATTTGCCTGTAATCTACACACATTCTCATTGTACCATCTTTTTTCTTTACGAGCACTAGTGGAGCTGCCCAGGGGCTACAACTATCTCTGATAACCCCAGCCTCCTTCATTTCCCGTAACATTTCTTTGGCACGCTGATACTGTGCGGGGGGTACAGGGCGGTATCTCTCTTTAATGGGATGATGATCACCCGTGGGGATTTGATGTTTCACCCCTTTCACCTGCCCAAAATCTAGGGGGTGTTTGCTGAAGACCCGCTCGTACTCCTGTACCACCCGGTAAACCCCATGCTTTTGGTGGGAGGGGGTGGAGTCGGTGCCCACATGTAATTTTTGGCACCAGTCTTCCAGCTGCCCCTTGGAGCCATTGTCTTCCGCCTGGTCGGACGGGATCAAGGGTTCCACTGCTTTGATGGTATTGTTGGTGACAGTGTACAGTTTTGCTACAGTGGCGTACCGGGGCAACATCTGCTACACCTCTGGCTATCAGGACTCCAGGCCTACTGTCTGAATACACCGGTTCTACCAAGGCATGGTAATCCTGACCCCTGAGGCCTATTGCTGCCCGACACCATATCAACATTTCACTTCTTGGGGGTATTGCAATGGGGAGGGGGTCACTTACCCTCACACTACCAATTTCTCCTCCGGCCAGCTCTACCTGCTGCCTCCTTATCAGGGCTCTGATCTCCCTCTGTAGGGCACGCTGCTGCCCGGAGCTGGCAGTTTCGGACGCCTGTTGCAACAAAATTATCACTTCGGCAATACAATTTTCTATCACATTTGTACCAATGGTTAGCAGTGGGTCAGATTCCTTGCGATCAATATCTACAATTATCATCCCCTGACATGGCAATTCTACCCGCCCCACTTTAATGGTTACTTCTTTATACCCAATTTGCGGTAAGGGCTGACCATTACTGGCCACAATTGTTAAATCATCATCTGGGCCATGGTCAATGTCTGAATCAGCCCAATATCCTTTGTACAGTTTATAAGGGATGGTTGTTACCTGGGACCCCGTATCCAGGAGGGCATTCAAAGGGATCCCATCCAGCACAATAGGAAGGACCGGTCGTCCTCCCACATATTTGCTGCGGCTGGGGGTTAAGCCGGGCTTCCTTACACCTGGGGGTTGGCTCCTGGCCCCAGGCTCGGCCCATTTAAAGGACAGTGTCGTGCAATGTGGCCCGCCTGGCTACAGCGGCGACAGATCGGTTGTCCCGTTGAATCATACCGGTCTGTGTCTTTGCCTCGGGTCGGCGGAATCCTCCTCTGTCGCATCCATGGGACGTCATCTGGGCTGGAGGCCAACTCGATTCTTGCAGGCGATGGGGTCACTTGTAGAGACTGCACGGTCTTGGCCAGGGCAGCTACAGTCTTGGTCAGCTCCTGGACCTGCCGTCTGAGCTCTGCAGTGGGATCCTTATCCAGGGACTGCACCTCAGCCCCTGCAGCGGCTCGTGTTGCAGGCACCACCCCTGGGTACGTGATAGCAAGAGGCCGGAGGGGTACTGGGTCATTCGGTGTAGATTCTCTCAGTACCTGGATGGCCTGGTCCTTAAACTTCGCAAAGTCCAGATCAGGGTTCTGCAGGACCAGGATACGCAGCTGGGTCCTGTGGGCATCTGACAGGAGCCCCTCTATGAACTGCTCAGTTAGGAGTTTGTGTTCTTCACGTACACTCTCTGGGTCCACCTGTTTAACTGCTTTCAGGGCCTCCTGCAAGTTTAAGGCATAGTCCCTTATGCTGTCTGTGGCCCGTTGTTTGCACCCGAAGAAGCTCATCTTTATTTCTGCTGCGGTGCGGGTGTCAAAAGTACTCTTTAGCTTGGCCAGTATCTGGGTTGCTGTCCCTTTATCTGTATCAGGCCAGGTCTTCACTTCACGCTGGGCCGCGCCAGCTAGCTGCCCCATTAATATGCCCACCTTCTGGCTCTCAGTCAGAGGATACACCCGGAACAAGCTGTGCAGACTTTCCCTGAAGTCGCTCAAGGTATGGGACTCCTCGGAGTACTGCGGCAGCCATTCCGCTCCCGGGATGTACGGCATTGTGATCGTCATTACCAGCGCTACAGCGGGGGCTGGGGCGACGGCGACTGGGATTGCTTTGGCTGGCGCCACGGCGTCTCGGGCTATGGCAGCCACCTGCCCTCCCTCCGAGTCGGACATCTTCCTCCCCCTTAGTGAACCTTACCAGGCTCCGTTCACTTTTCAAATTCCCTTCTGGGTCGCGCGTGGTTAACAGTGCTCTGCTCTGATGGCGCGCTCCCTTCGCGCTCTTTGTCAGGCACGCCCCCCTTCTTCCTGCGCTCAGCGAGGCTAATGGCGGCGGCAGTTTGCAAACAGTAACACAGTCTTTTAAGCACAGTTTCTGCAGGCGCACAGTACCCGGTGGGACCGGGCACGAAATCCTGTTCGTGACGCCAAAGTTGACTCACCCACCCCAGGGCTATGGGACACCCGGTGCCGGGCCGGACTTGGTGGTAGTCAGTGGTGGCTGGGCCCGGCTCCGTGGCCCTGGTGGGTGTCAGTAAAATATGTGGTTTGATGAATAAAGTTTGTGTTTGTGATGCCACCTGTGGTCTGCGGCTATTAGGCCGCCGCTGCTGTGTGAGGCCTCCGGGGTGATGTTATGGCAGCAATGGTGGTACTGCTCCCCACAGGTGGATCGGAGCCCCGGGGACACTGTTAGTGTTCGTGAAAGTCTATGGGGTTGTGTGGCTAACATGGTGCAGGGCCGACAGGCAATGAAAGAACCAGGCACAAACAACAGTCTCTTTACCTTTTCCTCTTTTACTTTGGGAACAGTCCAGTCCTGGGAGACCGTTACAGGTGGTGATGGGGATCCGGTCGGCCTGGAAGTACTTGGGGTGATCTTTCTGGCCAGCTGAGTATGAGGCCTACTCCTGTGCTTTTCTTTGTTACAATAGGACCCTGCTTCTCTGAATCCAGCCGTGGCCCTCTTTGCTGCTGGGACTGATGGTACATCCCTTTCCCTCTGTAGCAGGCTGCGCAGGCCCTCTCTGGTGCTTCTCTGCTGGAGTCCACACCGGGCCCTGTTGCTGCAGCTGTACCTTCGGGATGTTTATGGGCCAGGTGCTTGCAGCTCTCCTGCCCTTCGGATTCGGCTACCAGGGAGTATGTTAAGCCCTGGTGGCCACAGACTCCGATGTCCGAGTCTCTCCGCTGCCTCTCTGCTACTCCTGCTTCTCTGGGCCAAGCTACTCTAGCTCTAGGCCCCAGATCCACAGGACAGCACTACTCTGTGTCTGCTTCTTTCCACTTCTCCCTACAGACTGAACACTACTTCCTCCCTCAGGTCAGATTTGAGGAAAACTCCCTGGAATTCCAGGTTCAGAGCTCCCCCTGCTGGCAGGAGGGAGAACTGCATTGGGTGTTAAACTTGCTGGCCAATTGCCCTCCCCATTACCTCCAGGCTCAGCATTAACCCTTTGGGAGGGCAATGCTGTTGTGGCGACCAGGTCCTGGGGCGCCACAGCATGGCACATTGTCCTGCTGGAAAAAACAGTCCTCAGAGTTGAGGAACATGCTGGCCATGACAGGGTTTTGATGTTGTGGTCCTTCATCCACACATTGATTGACCTAGCTGTGTGGCATGGCCCATTTTCCTGCTGGAAAAAAACAGTCCTCAGAGTTGGGGAACATTGCCTGAGCAGAAGGAAGCAACTATTTTTCCAGGATGACCTTGTATGTGGCTTGATTCATATGTCCTTCGCAAAGTTTAATCTGCCCAATTCCAGCCTTGCTGAAGCTTCCCCAGATCATCACCGATCCTCCACTAAATTTCACCGTGGGTGCAAGACACTTTGGCTTGTTCGCCTCTCCAGGTGTCCGTCTAACCATTAGATGAACAGGTGTTTGGCAAAGCTGAAAAGGACAATGCGCCATGCCACACAGCTAGGTAAATCAATGTGTGGATGAAGGGCCACCACATCAAAACCCTATCAAAGCCAGCCCAATCTCCAGACCTGAACCCTATTGAAAACCTTTGGAATGTAGTCAAGAGGAAGATTGATAGTCACAAGCCATCAAACAAAGAAGGGAGCTGTGGGTCAATTCTACTGTATGCAGGGAGCTGTTGGGTGATTTACACTGTATATAGGGGGCTGTGGAGACATCAAATTGCTTAAAGAGGATCTGTATGCCATAGTGCAGTATAGAGTGGGTCCACTATACTGTATGTATAGATGTGTACAGGAGAGTTATAGTGTTACGTCGCCACCAGAGTCTGCTCCAGCGACTTCTGCTCCGATCGCCAGGCGACGCTGTGTTCCTACTGTGGATGGTGCTGGTGATGGGAGAGGAGTCGATGCCAGCGGCATCGGTGGGCGCAGGCTCCGATCATCCACTGGGCTGGATTGTCTTGGGATCTGCAGTAACACTGGCTGACTGTGGGTGGTGTGTGTCTTCCAGCTGAAGTTGCCAGTGTTCGGCTACAGCCAATGGGAAGACACCACACCCTTCTTAGTTCCCCTCCTGTCTGCTGACCTCTGCCAGAGATAGTTCTGATTTCCTGGCTCCTGGTCCGCCCTATTCTGTTTTGTGATTCCTGTGTGCTGACTTCTGCATGTTTTCTGACTACCCTTCTGCCTGCTGTTTTTGTACCTCGCTGCCCGATCCAGATTTGACCTCTGCTAAGTTTTCTGATTATGTCCTTGTCTGCCGATTCTGTCCCTGTTCTGCTATTCCTGGTTTGACCCTGCCTGACGACTACTCTCATCGGACTGCTGCCTTCCACAGGTAGTGATCTCCAGGGCTCTGTGTAATTACTCCAAATTCCTGTATAGGGGTTAAAGGGTTTCAGGGTTCTGGGGGTCCTGCTTGGTGAGTGGCTTCCCTCTAGTCTGTCCATTACATCCCACCTGAGTCTGTTGATCCAGGCAGGCGTTACATATAGACCATCACACTGCTGCAAGATGGGAGCTGCACAAGTTCTGGAAGGTGTGTGTACATGTGTCACCGAGATCTATAGCCTTGGTGCTGTGAAACCTGGAGAGAATGCTCCAGCACTAATAGCATTGAGAGGTTTATTTAATGAAACTGGATTTTGGGTCCAGTTTTCAGGAACAACTGGAAGAGCTGAGTGGGTCTGGTCATTCCTTTACGTCCAATCCAGGTTTTGCAGCTCATTTAAAAGGCAGATGAGCTGGGAAGGTGTCTGGAAGTAGAGGTGAAAACACCTCTGGGACTTGAGTCTGAATGAAGGACAGAAGGCTTGTGATGCTCTGCAGATCTGTGTGGAGACCTTTGTAAACTGGTGAGCCTGTAGTACTATATGATCTGTTAAATTTTATGGTATACCTTTGTGCTCAAATGCTCAAAATAAGGCTGTTTTCTGGCTTTTTCTTGTTGGAGACTTATGGACTTTAAGGCTATGTCCGCACTTTGCTTTTTACCTGCTTTTTACCTGCTTTTTTGCTGCTTTTTCAACTGCAGCGTTTAATGCCAAAATGGATGTGTTTTGCTTTTCAAGCATAGTCAATGGGAATTTGGGTTTCTTGTCCACACTATGCTGTTCAAAACGCTGCCTTTTTGTGGCAGAAACTTGGGCAAAAACTCTGCTTTCCAAAGAAGCAACATGTCAACTGTTTTTGACATTTGCGTTTTGAACTGCAAAGCAGAGTTTTTGCCCACATTTCTGCCACAAAAAGGCAGCATTTTGAACAGCATAGTGCGGACAAGAAACCCAAATTCCCATAGACTATGCTTGAAAAGCAAAACACATCCATTTTGGCATTAAATGCTGCAGTTGAAAAAGCAGCAAAAAAGCAGAAAAAAGCAGGCAAAAAGCAAAGTGCGGACATAGCCTAATAAATCTTCCTCTGTTGTACCAAACAACTTTGTGCCTGTGCCTTCCTCATGCTGCTGTCAGTGAGTAATCCCTGTCACTGTGTATAGGGAGCTGTGGGAACATGATACAGTGTGGATGGCATTGAGGGCCATCATACTGTGTATAGTGGAGCTGTGGGCCCATCAACCACTGTATTGATGAGCTGTGGGCCTGTAACACACACACCGACGTCCTCACACTGTTCTGCCCTCTTCCCCGGTGAGGACGTTGGTATCCTCACCTGTCTGGAAATCGTGTGGTGGTGGTCCCATCCCTGTCCCATGCTGTTGTATCACGAAGTGTCTGTGCACCTTATAGGCTTCCATCCTCTGGCCATACCTGTGCACCTGCGGCCACACCCCTTTTCTTAAAGGGTCAGCATCCTCCTAACTCAGAAGTGCCTCCCAGGTCAGCTGGGAGGTTGCAGGTACTTAAGTCACCTATGCCCTATGGGAGGTGCCTGGGCAATGAGTTACTTACATTGCTAATTGTCAGGTCCCTTAGTTCTGCTTTGTGTTGTAGACTGCTGCTGTTGTCTCTTTGCATTTCAGTGCAGTGCCAGTCTGCTGTGCTGCTGCCGATTCCATCCAGCCAGCTGGCAATTAAGATACCTGACACTGCAAGTATCCTCGCAGATTGCTACTGCCATTACATCCATCAATCCATCCCAGATGGATCCACTGCCTGCTGCTGCTGCCTTCTATCCAGAGATTGTGCTGTGTCCTTGATGCCAGCTGCCAGGGTACTGCTGATCCCCTGGGGCTGCCCTCTGCTGGCTGCTTACAAGGCCTGGAGAAGATTTGGTGGCCGGTTCAGTTGGCTCCCCCAGAAAGTGAGCTGTACTTTCAATCCATTGGACCTATAAAAACAGTTTTTGCCCTGCAAGCATAACAGAACCCATCCCACTATTATAGCGTAGCTGTTGCGGCAATATACTGTACAAAGGGTAGCAGTGGGGGTGTAATACTGTGTATAGAGGAGTTGTTGGCCCATCATACAGTATTACGTATGGGCTGGGGGAGGGGAGCTGACGGGGCATGTATGTCGCCCAGGGCTATGGGGTACTCGGTCCCGGGCTGTATATGTACGGGGATGCTGTGTTACGGTTGTGTAATGGCCGATGCTCGGTTCCGTGAACCCTGGGACACTTTTGAAAAGGGGTTATATACAGGGTAATTGAAAAAGTTTGTATTGTGACGCCACTTGAGGGTTGCGGTTATGATGATGGAACTGACGTTGCACAGTCTGTTACCTCTGGGACTGATGGTGTTGGCAGCGTGGATGGTAGGCCCTCGCAAGTAGGGCTGGGCCCCAGAGAGTGAATGAAGGGGTCCGTCGCAGGAAGAAGGAAGACCACACAATGGGGATGCAATGCAGCTTCTGTTTACTCACAGGGTTGTTGAGTTGTGGCCCTGAGGACGGCTGGTTCAGATCCCTGGTCCCTTTTGTCCCAGTGCCGGTGTGGTGACCTGGTAGTTTCTTTCCCTGGCACCTCTCACTGGCTGGTGGGACCCCATAGCCTAGAGCGTTTGTGGGTCCCTTACTGGCTGTCGGCAGTTTCTCGTCCATATGGCAAGCAGTGCGATCCCTGTAGGGTCAGTTGTTATGATTCAGGGACTGAGGAGGATAAAAAAAATGCAGAATCCCAAATAGTAACAAAGTGGCTGGAACCTTAACGGATTGCAGACCTAATCCTGACACACAACTAGAAGTAGCCATGGGATGAGCCTACGATGACATAGTTATCTCGACACAGCCGGAGAACAAAATATTCTCACAGATAGAGATATAAGAAATCTAATCTGCCTCGGAGCAGTCCCCAAAGATAGATAGATAGCCCCTATACAAGGATAAGGCTGCACATCAAACTTAGATAATGGTATAATACCTCAAGCATATGGAAAAATATTGGAAAATACAATGAAAAAATGCTACTTGCTAACTTGAACATGTGAATAATGAATTGCATACCTGCCATGAATATTAGGAAAAGGAGATATTTAGCAATCGCATTGATCAATGTAACTGAGCCCCAAAACCTCGTCAAGGTATATCTCTATATTGGGGTCCCTAGCTCTGTGACCCTAACTGTGTGTCATCTCATTGCAATTAAAAACTGCTGTGGGTGGAGAGGGGTAACTAAGGACTGTCTTATATAGGAGATGGAAAAAACATGGCCAAAAGGGGCGGAGCTGTGTTCACATTCAGAAAAAAAACTACATATATCTGAATAGGATAACTGTAGTTTTTTTTTCTGAATGTGAACACAGCTCCGCCCCTTTCGGCCATGTTTTTTCCATCTCCTATATAAGACAATCCTTAGTTACCCCTCTCTACCCTCAGCAGTTTTTAATTGCAATGAGATGACACACAGTTAGGGTCACAGAGCTAGGGACCCCAATATAGAGATATACCTTTACGAGGTTTTGGGGCTCAGTTAGATTGATCAATGCGATTGCTAAATATCTCCTTTTTCCTAATATTCATGGCAGGTATGCAATTCATTATTCACATGTTCAAGTTAGCAAGTAGCATTTTTTCATTGTATTTTCCAATATTTTTCCATATGCTTGAGACATTATACCATTATCTAAGTTTGATGTGTAGTCTTATCCTTGTATAGTATGTATTTTTTTGGCTTGCACTCAGAATATATATATTAGTGCTCACTTCAGTTATCCTATTCAGATAGATAGCCCCTAACATGTAAAGGCTATGGTGATATAGAAAAATACAATACAAAGCTAGTAAAGACAGATTCAGCAAAGTTGAGGCCCAAACTATCTTTATAGAAAAGGATAGGAAGGAGCACTGTCTGCAACTGTAAAAAAACCCTAATAAATACCAGCACTTCTGATATGGAAAAATCCTGAGGTCACACAACCTCTCCCCCACTGAATCAGCACTCAAATGTTACTTGGATCCAAAAACACTAATACAGATGAAGGATTGAATTAATACCAAGCATGACAAACACAATACCTTGTAGAATCATGGAGCTAAGCAGACACTCCGAGCAAGGAATGATCCCATTCCACCAAGAACTCCACACAGACAAAATAGGAATCAAGCATTAGTATTAAATAGAGTTGAGCACGGTTCGTGGTTCACGGTTCTCCAGTTCGCGGTTCGATGTGATTTTGGGGGGTGTTCTAGTTAGAACTCGAACTCGAGCTTTTTGCTAAAAGTTCGGCATCTCGAGTTACGTTCGAGAACGGTTCTATCACTATAAATGTGGCTTTTCACAGTAAGGCTATGTGCACATATTGCTATCTGCATGTGTCCTGCGTCCCCAGCACAATCCCTCTCCTTTTCCTACTCACCGATCACTGTCGTCTCGATCCCCGGCTGTCAGAAATCTGCGGCATCTTTTCCTCTTTAGAAAATGGCTGCCGCTTCATTAGTCAATTAGTTATTCCGTGCTTTCTCTGCCCACCGGCGCTTATGATTGGTTGCAGTCAGACATGTCCCCAAGCTGAGTGACAGCTGTCTCACTGCAACCAATCACAGCCACCGGTGGGCGGGTCTATATCGTGCATTAAAATAAATAAATAAATTAAAAAACAAATGAGGTTTCCCCCATATTTGATACCAGCCAGGATAAAGCTGCATGGGTGGAGGTTGGTATTGTCAGGATGGAGAGCGCCACGGTATGGGGAGCCCACCACCCTAACAATATCACCCTGCAGCCGCCCAGAATTTCCACATTCATTAGGTGCGACAGTCCTGGAACTCTACCCAGCTCATCCCGAATTGCCCTGGTGCAGTGGCATAATGAGTTTAATCATGGCAGGCGTCTCCCCGAGATACCTTCTATGATTAAACTGTAAGTGAAAGTAAAGAAACACACACCGCGAAAAATCCTTTGTTTTGAATAAAAGACAAAAAAACAACCCTGGTTCACCCCTTTATTAATCCCATAAATACCCCTCCAGGTCCGAAGTAATCCACACGACAAGGTCAGCTCTGCTCTCTCAGGATGTAGTGGCTCCATACGTAGCAATGAAGTGAAGTGCAGTTAGCACAGCAGGCTTCAAGATTAGAAAATCTGCCTATCTCTTTTGTAAGAAGCAATAGACTAGTGGGTAAAGCGCCTGCCTAAAAAGCATAATGTTGGGAGTTCTAGTCCTGGTAAAGAATTACTTTTTTTTTTTTTATTTATAATTTCAAATTATAATTATTATCTATTTATAAAGTGAAAGTAAATAAATACACACCGCGAAAAATCCTGAGTGGATAGAGTGCTCACCTAGGGAGCATAAGGTTGCGAGTTCTAGATCCGGTAAAATTTTTTATTTTTTTATTTTTAATAAATTATATTTATAATATATTGATAAATATAATTTAATTATGCACTGAGGGGAGGAGCCGGACATCAGCTCTGAGCTTTCTCTCTCTCTTTCCTTTCTCTCTACTTTCTTTCTCTTCTTTGTCTACTTTCTCTTCTTTCTCTTTCTCTCTTTCTCTCTCTCTCTTCCTTCTCTCTTTCTCTCTCTCCTTTCTCTCTTTCTCTCTCCTTTCTTTCTCTCTTTTTTTTTCCTCTCCTTTCTCTCTCTCCTTTCTCTCTCTCCTTTCTTTCTCTCCTTTCTCTCTCATTCTCTCTCTCCATTCTCTCTCTCCTATCTCTCTCTCCTATCTCTCTCTCCTTTCTTTCTCTCCTTTCTCTCTCTCTCCTTTCTCTCCTTTCTATCTCTCCTTTCTCTCTTTCTCTCCTTTCCCTCTCTCCTATCTCTCTCTCCTTTATTTCTTTCCTTTCTTTCTCTCCTTTCTTTCTCTTCTTTCTCTACTTTCTCTTCTTTCTCCTTTCTCTTCTCTCTCTTCTTTCTCTCTTTCTCTCTCTTTCTCTCCTTTCTTTCTCTCCTTTCTTTCTCTTCTTTCTCTACTTTCTCTACTTTTTCTTCTTTCTCCTTTCTCTTCTCCCTCTTCTTTCTCTCTTTCTCTCTCTTTCTCTTCTTTCTCTCTCTCCTTTCTCTCTCTCTCCTTTCTCTCTCTCCTTTCTCTCCTTTCCCTCTCTCCTTTCTCTCTTTCTCTCCTTTCCGTCTCTCCTATCGCTCTCTCTCCTTTCTTTCTCTCCTTTCTTTCTCTCCTTTCTTTCTCTTCTTTCTCTACTTTCTCTACTTTTTCTTCTTTCTCCTTTCTCTTCTCCCTCTTCTTTCTCTCTTTCTCTCTCTTTCTCTCCTTTCCCTCTCTCCTATCTCTCTCCTTTCTTTCTCTCCTTTCTTTCTCTCCTTTCTTTCTCTCCTTTCTTTCTCTTCTTTCTCTACTTTTTCCTCTTTCTCCTTTCTCTTCTCCCTCTCCTTTCTCTCTCTCCTTTCTCTCTCTCTCCTTTCTCTCTCTCTCTCTCTCTCCTTTCTCTCTCTCTCCCTCTCCTCTCTCTCTCCTTTCTCTCTCTCTCTCTCTCCTTTGTCTCTCTCTCTCTCCTTTCTCCTCTTCCTTCTCTCTCTCTCCTTTCTCCTCTTCCTTCTCTCTCTTCTTTCTCTCTCTTTCTTCTCTCTTTCTATTCCTATCTTCTTTCTCTCTCTCTCTTTCTCAGACCTGGTGATGATCAGCTGATGCGGTCACCTGATGGAATCAGCTGACACTATAAGTCGAGCGGTGAGGCCGGCTGGCTAAACTATCAGCTGATGCTGTCGGACAGGAGTCTGCACTGAAGTGTGTAGTTTGTTTTTTTTGTTTTTTTGCACTGATGCATCAGCTGATTGTATAAAAGCCATTTATACAATCAGCTGCTGTGTCATGTGATTCAGGCCCTTGAACCTGACACATCATCTGATCGCGTTGCCTTCCAGAAAACCGATCAGATGATATTGGATCCGGATTGGACGGCACGGGACCCTTGACCCAGGATTACTGCGGGGGGGGTTCTTTATTTCAATAAAGGATGGAGTCACTAATTGTGTTGTATTTTATTTATAATAAAAATATTTTTCTGTGTGTTGTGGTTCTTTTTATCAGTACTAGAAATTCATGGTGGCCATGTCTAATATTGGCGTGCCACCATGAATTTCGGGCTTAGGGCCAGTTGATAATATACAGCTAGCCCTAACCCCATTATTACCCAGCAAGCCACCCGTCACCAGGGCAGCTGGAAGAGTTGGATACAGTGCCAGATGATGGCGCTTCTATAAAAGCGCCATTTTCTGGGGTGGCTGCGGACTGCAATTCGCAGCAGAGGGGCCCAGAAAGCTCAGGCCAACCTGTGCTGTGGATTCCAATCCCCAGCTGCCTAATTGTACCTGGCTGGACACAAAAATATGGCGAAGCCCACGTCATTTGTTTTTTTTCATTATTTCATGAAATAATAAAAAAAGGCTTCCCTATATTTTTGGTTCCCAGCCGGGTACAAATAAGCAGCTGGGGGTTGGGGGCAGCCCCTAGCTGCCTGCTGTACCTGGCTAGCATACAAAAATATGGCGAAGCCCAAATAATTTTTTTGGGGGGGGCAAAAAGTCCTGCATACAGTCCTTGATGGAGTATGCTGAGCCTTGTAGTTCTGCAGCTGCTGTCTGTCTGGAGGAGAGCAGACAGCAGCTGCAGAACTACAAGGCTCAACATGCTCCATTCACTAGTGTATGCAGGAGAGAAGACAGCAGTTGCAGAACTACAAGGCTCAGCATCCTCCATCCAGGACTGTATGCAGGAGTTTTTTACCCACCAAAAAAATGACTTGGGCTTCGCCATATTTTTGTATGCTAGCCAGGTACAGCAGGCAGCTATGGGCTGCTCCCAACCCCCAGCTGCCTATTTGTACCCGACTGGGAACTAAAAATATAGGGAAGCCCGTTTTTTTTAATTATTTCACTTATTTCATGAAATAATTAAAAAACAAATGACGTGGGCTTCGCCATATTTTTGTGTCCAGCCAGGTACAACTAGGCAGCTGGGGATTGGAATCCGCAGCACAGGTTAGCCCGAGGTTTCTGGGCGCCTCTGCTGCGAATTGCAATCTGCAGCCGCCCCAGAAAATAGCGCATTCATAGAAGCGCCATCATCTGGTGCTGTATCCAACTCTTCCAACAGCCCTGGTGACGGTGGCTTGCTGGGTAATAAGGGCTAATACTGGCTTTGTTTTAATAGCTAGTATTAAGCCAGAGATTCTTAATGTCAGGCAAGTTTGACCCGGCCATTAAGAATCTCCAATAAAGGGTTAAAAAACGACACCACACAGAGAAAAAATACTTTAATAGAAATAAATACACAGACACATTAGAGTCTCCATGTTTATTACTCCCTGTCAGCCCTCCACGATCCGGCTTTTCTGTCTTCTTTTTCCTTTGAACACATGCAGCTCTACTACATCAGCGCTGCATAGGAAGAAGGCGGTGCTATTCCCCGTGCAGTGTTCTCAATCTGTGAGTGAACATGAGCTGCTGCTTGTGAGCGGTGACGTCACCACTGACAAGCGCGTTGCTATAGCAATGGTGATCTCCGTTATCGACCGGCTGTGGCAGCCGGTTTATAACAGAACGGGGAAGCAGACTGGGAACCCGACCGTGTGCCACAGCATGTCCCCGGTACACGGCGATGCACAAACAATCACCGCGTACTGGATAGATGCACTTGCAGGTCCTACATGACGCGTCATAGTCATGTGACCAGTCTGTAGCCAATGAGATAACAGACACGTGACTGGTCACATGGCTATTTTGACGTCACGATAGGTCCTGCATCACTGCTGGCAGTGCTGGTTACCGGGAAGATTCAGCGATCATCGGATGGAATAGCAGCAGGAGACAGAGTGCAGGACACATCGCGGGCACCGGTAAGTGTTATGGCAATGTTTATTAACTGTATTTGTACATTTATAATGTGTTTTTATGTGTTTGTGATTGCCTCCCATTGTTTCCTATGCGGTTCGAGTGCTTCACCGAACCGGTTCGCCAAACCAAACTGGAACGAGACCTCCGTTCGGCGAACCAAGCTCGAGCTGAACCGCGACCAGTTCGCTCATCTCTAGTATTAAAGCAGAAAAAACAACAACAAGAAAGTGGAAAACAAACAGCAGAGGTACAAAGACCACTTATCTGAGAGGAGTTCTGGTTGTGAGCAGGGCTGGTTACAGAATATCCTTAACACACAGGAGACCATTGAGCACGGCAAATAACAAGAGAAAACTACTCAGTTATATAGTCCCAATCTGACCCTGATTGCCAGTCCTCTGCAGGTGTGTGACTTTCATTCCACAAATCAACTGCACCACCAGCACTGACCACAAGAGGGAGCCCCAAACTGGAAAACGTATTCACAACAGTACCCTCCTTCCTTGAGGAGGGGTCACCGAACCCTCACCGGAACCCCCAGGTTTGTCAGGATGGGCTCAATGAAAAGCACGGATCAAGCGATCAGCATGTATGTATGTATCCTCCTGACCATAACCTTTCCACTTGACCAGATACTGGAGCTTCTGTCTAGCAATGCGGGAATCCAAGATTTTTTCCACTACATACTCCAGAGCCCCTTCGACCAACACAAGATCAGGAAGCGCAGCCGTGGGCACTACCGGTTCAACATATTTTTTCAACAAAGACTTATGAAAGACATTGTGAATCTTGAAAGTCTCTGGAAGAGCCAAATGGAAAGAAACAGGATTAATTACCCTCAAAATTCTGTAAGGTCCAATAAACCTTAGCTTAAATTTCGGAGAAGAAATTTTAATAGGAACATGTCTGGAAGACAACCAGACCAAGTCCCCTACCTTAAACCGGGGACCCACAGTCCTACGTAGGTTGGCAAACCATTGAGCATTTTCCTGGGAGTCGAGCAATTTATCCACTACTGATCCCAAATGTGCTGCATTTTCTCCACTGCCGAATCGACACCAGGGCAGGCGGAAGCCTTCATCTGCCCTGAAGAAAACCGAGGATGAAACCCGAAATTGCAAAAAAAAAGGAGACACCAAAGTGGCCGAACTAGCTCTATTATTAAGAGCAAACTCAGCCAAGGACAAAAAAGAAACCCAGTCGTCCTGATCAGCCGACACAAAACGTCGCAAATAGGTTTCCAAAGTCTGATTTGTCTTTTCAGTCTGTCCATTGGTCTGAGGATGAAACGCAGAGGAGAAGGACAACTCAACTCCTAGCCTAGAACAAAAAGCTCTCCAAAATCTAGACACAAACTGGACTCCCCTATCGGAAACAACATTCTCAGGAATACCATGCAAACGAACCACCTGACAAAGAAACAAAGGTACCAACTCCGAAGCTGATGGCAACTTAGGCAGTGGCACCAAATGAATCATTTTGGAAAATCTATCACAGATTACCCAAATAAGTGTCATCCCCTGAGAAACAGGGAGATCAGAAATAAAATCTATTGAGATGTGAGTCCATGGTCTCTTAGGCACCGGCAATGGCAATAATAGTCCACTAGAACGAGAACAGGAAGACTTGGATCTAGAACAGATCTCACAGGACTGCACGAAACTCCTTATATCACGAGACAGAGAAGGCCACCAAAAGGACCTACTCACCAGATCCCTGGTGCCAAAAATCCCAGGATGAACAGCCAACACAGAACATGAACTTCAGACATCACTCTACTCCTCCATTGGTCAGGATACAATTTCCCCCCATGACATCTGTCAGGTTTGTTCTCCTGAAATTCCTCAAGAGCAAGTCTCAAATCGGGTGAACAATAGGATAAAGAGTTACACACCAGTCACAATGTATAGGGGAATAATGAAAAGCAAAACTGCTATGGGAATACTAGACAGAAAAATACAATGGACTATCTGAAAAAAGTGAAAAACATGAAAATGGTATATGCATAACTGCTATGAATAATATTAATGAGAGATGTTTAGCCATTGTATTGACCAATGCAAAGCAGCCCCAAACCAACGCCAAGGTAATCTCTATTTTTGGGGTCCCTAAGATACGTGTAACCTCACCTGCAGTTAAAAAATTTTTCTCTGTATGGGAAGCAAAGGACCAAGCTATATATGTGAAACAAAACACGTCTGGAACACCAATGGTGTGAACAAGGTGCAAGACTCAAAAATATACAACTAAATGGCTAAACATCTCTCATTCCTATTATTCATAGCAGTTATGCATATACCATTTTCATGTTTTTCACTTTTTTCAGATAGTCCATTGTATTTTTCAGTCTAGTATTCCCATAGCAGTTTTGCTTATCATTATTCCCCTATACATTGTGACTGGTGTGAACTCTTTATCCTATTGTTTAGTTGTATATTTTTGAGTCTTGCACCTTGTTCACACCATTGGTGTTCCAGACGTACATTCTCAAATCGGGTGAAATCACAGAGAGAATCACTCCCTCATGCAGGATGGTAGCAGGCTCGGTCCCATCCAGAGAATCAGCAAAGAAACTCCTAGAAAGGGCATCCGCCTTAATATTCTTAGTACCCGGAATATAAGAGACCACAAAATTAAAGCACGTGAAAAACAAGGCCCATCTAGCCTGCTTAGGATTCAACCTCCTGGCAGATTCAAGATGAGTCAAATTCTAACGATCAGTAAGTACTACAATTTGATGTCTCGCCCCCTCCAGCCTATGTCGCCATTCTTCAAAAGTCCACTTCATAGCCAATAATTCCCGATTCCCCACATCAAAATTTCGCTACGGTGGTGAAGATTTCCAGGAAAAAAAAGCACAGGGTCTAATTTTAGAAGTCACAGGGTCTCTTTGAGACAAGACAGCCCCAGCTCCGATCTCCGAGGCATTGATCTCCACCTGAAAAGGAATAGACAGACCAGGCTGCCGGAAGACTGGAGTAGAAGTAAACCTTTTCAGCTCTTGAAAAGACAAGACTACCTCTGAAGACCAATTCACAACATCAGCTCCCTTCTTGGTCAAATCAGTCAATGGCTTGGCAATACTGGAAAAATTAACAATGAATTTACAATAGAAATTAGCAAAACCCAAAATCTTCTGAAGGCTTTTCAAACAAGTAGGCTGTACCCAAACATAAATGGCCTGGACCTTGACCGGATCTATCTCAATAGAAGATGGGGACAAAATAAACCCCAAAAAAGAGACCTTTTTTATGCCAAACAGACATTTCGATCCCTTGTCATATAATGCATTGTCCCTGAGAACCTGAAATACTGTCCTAACCTGTTCAACATGAGAATCCCAGTCGTGAGAAAAAATCAAAATGTCATCCAAATAGACAATCAAAAACTTGTCCACAAGGTCCCGGAAAATATAATTCATGAAAGATTGAGAGACAGAAGGGGCATTAGTGAGCCCAAAGGGCATCACTAGGTACTCAAAATGCCCCTCAGGGGTATTAAACGCCATCTTCCATTCATCACCCTGCTTAATACGAATGAGATTATATGCTCCCCAAAGATCAAGTTTAGTAAACCAACTAGCACCCTTCACTCTAGAAAACAGGTCGGAAATCAGAGGCAATGGATACTGATATTTAACCGTGATTTTATTAAGGAGAAAATTATCAATACAGGGCCACAATGAGCCATCCTTCTTGGCCACAAAGAAAAAAACGGCGCCCAAAGGTGAAAATGATGGTCCAATATGACCCTTCTCCAAAGACTCCTTAACCCCTTCACGACCGGCCGATTTTTCGCTTTCCGTTTTATTTTTCGCCATTCTTTTTCTGAGAGACGTAACTTTTTTATTTTTCAGTCAATATGGTCATGTGAGGGCTCATTTTTTGCGGAACGAGCTGTACTTTGACTGAAACCATAAGTTTTACCATATAGTGTACTGGAAAACAGCAAAAAAATTCCAAATGCAGAAAAATTGCAAAAAAAGGGCGATAGCACTATTGTTTTTGAGATATTTTATTCACTGTGTTCACTATATGGTAAAACTGATGTGTGGGTGTGATGCCTCAGGTCAGTGCGAGTTTGTAAACATCAAACATGTATAGGTTTACTTTTATATAAGGGGTTAAAAAAAAATCGGAAGTGTGACCGAAAAAAGTGGCGCACGTTTTACGCCATATTCCGTGACCCGTAGCGTTCTCATTTTTTGGGATCTATGGCTCAGTGATGGCTTATTTTTTTGCGTCTCCAGCTGACGTTTTTAACAGTACCATTTTTGCGCAGATGCTACGTTTTGATCGCCTCTTATAGCATTTTGCACAAAAGTTGTGGCGACAAAAAAACGTCATTTTGGCGTTTGGAAATTTTTTGCTGCTACGCCGTATACTGATCAGATTAATTGATTTTATATTTTGATAGATCGGGCGTTTCTGAACGCGGCGATACCAAAAGTGTGTATATTTTTTTTACCCTTTAATTTTCAATGGGGCGAATGGGGGGTGATTTGAACTTTTAGGTTTTTTTATTTTTTTTTTAATTTTTTAAAACTTTTTTTTAACTTTTTTTTTTATTTTACTAGTCCCCCTAGGGGGCTATTGCAATCAGCATTCCGATCGCTCTGCACTATCTGCTGACCACAGCTATACAGCTGTAAACAGCAGATACGCTCTCTTTCTCTTTTGCTGTGCCGCTGGCACAGCGAAAGTGAAAGCAATTCATGTGTAGTACAGGAGTCATCACATGACCCTGTGCTACTATGACAACTAACGGAAGTCACGTGATCGCGTCACGTGATTTCCGGTATCGGGCGGTAAGTAAAATTTTACCGCGATCGCGCTTATAATGGCGCTGTCACATATTGACAGCGCCATTTAAGGGGTTAAACGGCACGAGCAGATAACGATTCTGCTCGTGCCTAGCAGGCACACATCTCAGCTGTGAAAATCAGCTGAGATGTGTGCCGATCGCAGCATGCTGCCGCCGGCAGACCGCGGGCAGTAACATTATGACCGCTAGGACGTAACTTTACGGCCCGCGGTCGTTAAGGGGTTAATGTAAATCTGCATAGCAACATATTCAGGTACAGATAAATTGAAAAGCCGTCCCTTAGGAAATTTACAACCAGGCATCAATTCAATAGCGCAATCACAGTCCCTATGCGGAGGCAAAGATGCAGCCTCGGTCTCATTAAACACATCTATGAAATCCGCCAAATAGTCAGGAACCTCCCATGTCTGACCTGAAATAGACAAAACAGGAGTATCACTATGCACACATTGGCAGCCCCAACTAGTCACAGATAAAGAAGTCCAATCAAGAACTGGATTATGGGCTTGCAACCAAGGAAATCCCAGTATCAAAATTTCATGCAAATTATGCAAGTCCAAAAACTTATGTGACGCCCTGGGCAAGCCAGGGGTCACAGGTCACAACACCACACGCACCCCACATTCCCTGCAGGTACACACAAAGTCAAAACAGAAATCCTTGTTGCCTTCCTCCAGGGGCTGGTGTCCACACCAGGGGATGGGCCAGGCGGTTGGCTCCGCCCACCCAGGAGTTCACAGCTCTGGAGGCGGGAAAACCAGGCAGATAGAGTTGAGAGTTGAAAGTGAAAGGAAGTGAAGTGAAGCTGGTGAAGTGGTAGAGGAGCCAAAGTAAGAGCAACAGAGAAAGTGACAGCAAGAAGCCTGAAGTTGGTCCGGGTGTGTGCCCCGGACTGAGACAGCAAGGTTGGCAGACGGCGGTGACCGTCTGCAGGCGAGACTGATTGGAGGTTGCCGAAAGGACCGTGGACGGGTGGTGACCCGGCGGTACCGGAGCGGTATACGAAGATTAGTCAGCACCAGGGCAGGGGCCTTTCAGATCCCGGCAAGGCTAGGAGTCGCCATAATTTGCCAAATCCGTCAGTGAAGGGGACGACTGTCTCCCAACAACTAAGTCCCGTTTGAAGGCAACAGTCCGACCGAAAAGGGGAGACACCGCCACCGCCAAGGCACCAGTTTCCCAGGGCCAGCGCCTGCGGGCAAGTGTGGAGCTCCTCCGGCTCATATCTAAGCTGGGGAGCGGGTTACCGGTGGGAACCCATCGCTACCAAACAACAACACATGGGTGCAGGGAAGAGACCGTCACCGTCAACTGCAGGGGATATCAGCAGCGCAACCGTCAGAGGGACCCGTCCAACCAGCCGTTTGTTTACCAAGAACTGTGTCGTGTTTACTGGCTGAGTGAGTACCTCCGTGCCGTGCGGCACAGCGCTGCCCCTGCGCCCCTGCACCTCCACAGGCCCCATAGCCCGCCTGTCCACCATCCAACACCACATCACTGGGCCCCGGGATCACCAACCCCTACCCACGGAGGGGCAAAACAACAACTGGCTGCTCCATACCATCACTCCCGGGTTCCCTAGCCAGAGCAGCGGTGGTGTACACTCAATCACCACAACCGTGGGTGGCGTCACGGACAATAAACAATCCCCACAACCAAACCCCCTTTTCACTCACGGGCGAGGAGCGCCGCTAGAGTCCCCGGTATCCGGCCCATCGCTCGAGCCACCGAGCAGCAGCAGGCCGCGGCAGCAGCGGCAGCCGGACTCGAGCAGTGGGAGAGCGCGGCGTCCCCTCCTCCGCCCGCGACAACTTGGCGTCACGAACAGGATCTTATCGCTCTGCCGTCTGGTAGAGATGCGCCTTGTTACCGCCGGAGGTGTCCGGCCGAAAAATTTCAGAAGCCGCCATCTTTGGCGCGAAGGGTTCCCGCTCGAGCGTCTTCTCGAGTAACAGAGGCGCGAAGGCCAAAACCCCGCCCCGATAGAGGAGGGGCCGGGAAGAAGCTAAGGGGGACGCGATGGCGGCTGGCTGCATGTGAGCACAGCTATAAAAGCAGGGACGCCAGGACTCTGCAGTCACCCTGTTTCTGGAAGAAGTCGCCAGCAGCATGTGGATGCCGTCCCGAAGCACCGTAGCCCCCGCGCCGGGAACCGCGGCGTGGGTGGAGATCCGGACCGGGCAGCTCTATCAAAGGCTGCAGGTCAAGATGCAGCTCCTCATGGAGGAGTGGGAGGCCGACATGGCGGACGTGATAGCAACCGTGCGGAGACGCGAGGAGGAAGCTGAGGAAGGGAGGGTGAGTGACCCACGCCCCGATGCCCTTGAAGGGCCGGTCATCGCGGCTGCGGGACCCGGTCCAAGCCCTCTTGCTCTGTTGCCTCCCTCGCCACCCGTCTCGGAAGCTGTGACCCCGCCACTAGGCCCGCTGCCACCGCAACCGGTAGCGATACCCCGCATGCCCGCCCCGGCGGGCCGACCTGTAGCCGGAGCCCGTAGCAAGTCGGAGGTGCTGCCATGGAAGGCCCCGAAGTCTGCACCGGAGGCAGCCCCTGAGAAGTCCCCCGAGCCGGAGCTGATGACCCGTTCCGAGCCGGAGGCCCAGCTGCGGAAAGCCCCTGTGCCCATCCCCAACATCTCGGCTGAGGTGGCGCCGGGTTGTTGCTGCAAGGCAGCGCCCAAGGCCAAGACACTGCGGGACCTGCCGCCCAGATCCCTGACAGTGGGCAGCGTCCAGAATGTCCCGCGGGGCCCGACCCGTGCGCCGGAGCTCGCAGCAGCACCGTATTGGGACAGGGAGCCCGTACCGCTGGGTCCGGAGATCAGTGAAAGGGAGAAGAAGAAAGCAGAATTGGTGGCACGGGCAATCCGAGAGAAGGAGAATCTCCGCCAGGCGACGTTCCGTGTCCGGGGCCCGCTGTATGAAGGACAGGTGAGGCGGTTTGATGTCCGCCGGGGCTATGGGTTTATCTATGAACCGGGCCTGGAGGCCGAAGTGTTTATAGCCCGGCGGGACGTGAATGCCCACCTGCCCGAGGAGCACCCCGGCCGTAACCTGATGCCGGGTGACATCGTACAGTATACCCGGCACTGTGGAGAAAGGGGGTGGTTTGCCCTAGATGCAAAACTGAGGGGCAGCCAGGAGAGCCGAGTGAGTTCTGCACCCCCTCCTTCGGATGAAGCCGAATACCAGGAGTAATGGCAGCAGAGAACCGTTGTCCAGTCCCCGTTGGGACCACCACTGAGTTTAGTTTGAAAAGTTTGAAAAAGATAATGATAAGCAAAAATGATAACCGAACAGTTACCAGATTGTCTGACCATGATTGAGAGAACCGGCCGTTGCCGACACCGTTGTCCCCGTGGGGACCGTTTAAAAAGTTGCATAAGGGACTCCTTATGGACAAGCCCGTGAACTTGCAGGGCAACCACAAACGTTAAGTGGCATGTAAATAAGTTGTTTTACCGTTACCGTTTCCGCAGTTACCACCTCCGGAGAGGCAGGTTGGAGGGAGGGCCCGCAGTAGAGCCGGCTGGGGCCCAGCCACCACAGGAACCGGTGGCTACCCTCTGGAGGGGAAGGACAGATCCCGCTCGGGTGACTTGGTGCAGGACTGGGGTCAAGGGGTGCTGCCTGGGTTTTAGGGGCAGCATCCGGGCCAGGTTGCTTGGGTGGGAGAGAGCGGAGACCGTAACCGTAAACCGTTTGCAACATTTAAGAAATGTGCCTCCCGATGTGCGATGATGTCATAAGTTGTAAATATGTTACCGTTTTTCTATTTTCACAGAAAACAAAAAGAAAAAGAAAACCGGTGTTGGACGGGCAGCCCGAGGACGGCCTGTGTTTTGCTAAGGGGGAATGTGACGCCCTGGGCAAGCCAGGGGTCACAGGTCACAACACCACACGCACCCCACATTCCCTGCAGGTACACACAAAGTCAAAACAGAAATCCTTGATGCCTTCCTCCAGGGGCTGGTGTCCACACCAGGGGATGGGCCAGGCGGTTGGCTCCGCCCACCCAGGAGTTCACAGCTCTGGAGGCGGGAAAACCAGGCAGATAGAGTTGAGAGTTGAAAGTGAAAGGAAGTGAAGTGAAGCTGGTGAAGTGGTAGAGGAGCCAAAGTAAGAGCAACAGAGAAAGTGACAGCAAGAAGCCTGAAGTTGGTCCGGGTGTGTGCCCCGGACTGAGACAGCAAGGTTGGCAGACGGCGGTGACCGTCTGCAGGCGAGACTGATTGGAGGTTGCCGAAAGGACCGTGGACGGGTGGTGACCCGGCGGTACCGGAGCGGTATACGAAGATTAGTCAGCACCAGGGCAGGGGCCTTTCGGATCCCGGCAAGGCTAGGAGTCGCCATAATTTGCCAAATCCGTCAGTGAAGGGGACGACTGTCTCCCAACAACCAAGTCCCGTTTGAAGGCAACAGTCCGACCAAAAAGGGAAGACACCGCCACCGCCAAGGCACCAGTTTCCCAGGGCCAGCGCCTGCGGGCAAGTGTGGAGCTCCTTCGGCTCATATCTAAGCTGGGGAGCGGGTTACCGGTGGGAACCCATCGCTACCAAACAACAACACATAGGTGCAGGGAAGAGACCGTCACCGTCAACTGCAGGGGATATCAGCAGCGTAACCGTCTGAGGGACCCGTCCAACCAGCCGTTTGTTTACCGAGAACTGTGTCGTGTTACTGGCTGAGTGAGTAGCTCCGTGCCGTGCGGCACAGCGCTGCCCCTGTGCCCCTGCACCTCCACAGGCCCCATAGCCCGCCTGTCCACCATCCAACACCACATCACTGGGCCCCGGGATCACCAACCCCTACCCACGGAGGGGCAAAACAACAACTGGCTGCTCCATACCATCACTCCCGGGTTCCCCAGCCAGAGCAGCGGTGGTGTACACTCAATCACCACAGCCGTGGGTGGCGTCACGGACAATAAACAATCCCCACAACCAAACCCCCTTTTCACTCACGGGTGAGGAGCGCCGCTAGAGTCCCCGGGATCCGGCCCATCGCTCGAGCCACCGAGCAGCAGCAGGCCTCGGCAGCAGCGGCAGCCGGACCCGAGCAGTGGGAGAGCGCGGCGTCCCCTCCTCCGCCCGCGACACTTACAAACCAACTAATGGTCAGGCGCGACCCGCATTGTCACCTGGGTCCCAAACTGGGGCTTATTTTCATCTAAAGGAATAGCATCAATACCCCTCAAAGGGATAGGAGCATGCAAAGGCACCAAAATGCTCAGCAAACCCAAAATCCATCAAGTTCAGGGCAGCTCCTGAATCAATAAAGGCCATAGCCGAAAATGATGATAGGGAACAGATCAAAGAAACCGACAAAAGAAACTTAGACTGTATACCGCCCAAAGTAAATGAACGGGCAATTCGTTTCTCGCACTTAGGGCAGATCGAAATAGTATGAGAGGCGTCTCCACAGAAGAAACATAGCTTATTACGCCGTCTAAAACCCTTCCGTTCCGCCCTAGAAAGGACCCTATCACACTGTATAGGCTCCGGAGAAATCTCTGAGAGCGACACCTCTGCACGCATTGTTTTACGTTCACGTAAACGTCTATCAATCTGAATGGCCAATGACATAGAGGCACCGAGACCAGTTACCAAGGAAAAGGCCCAATCCTGGGGGTCACCACACAGCAGAGAGATAACAGTCTGAACTCGCTGCCTGGAGGACCCTGAGGATTTTGGTTTCAAGGCAAAGAATAACTTACAATTGTTTTTAAAGTTCAATAATTTAGACCAATCCCCAGGAAACAAATCAGGAACAGTAATCTTAGGTTCTAATTAGAGTTGAGCCCAGTTCGAGGTTCGAGGTTCGCCAATTTCATGTTCGAGTGATTTTGGGGGGGTGTTCTAGATCGAACTAGAACTCGAGCTTTTTGCTAAAAGTTCTGCAGCTTGAGTTACGTTCGAGAACGGTTCGATCAGCAAAAAGCTAAGCTGACTACTAGCTGGCTTTTCACTGTAATAGTTTGAGTCACTCTGTGATTCACACTATTATCAAATTTCAGCGTATAGTGTGCGGGGGGACGGGGTCTAGATCTGTGTTGCTGAGAGAATGCGATCGCCATTTTTTTTTTTTCTCTCTAAGCGCGCGTACAGTGGGGTGGGCCAGCATGTCAGCCAATCCCAGACACACACACACACAGGTAAGTGGACTTTTTGCCAGACACGCAAGGGCATGTGTCATAGGTTGTGAATGTCACATGTCCTTGCATTATAAATACGGCCATTTTCCCTCACGGCGCCATTATCTGCCTTCTGCGTCTGGGTGACAGTCACCGCTCACGCAGCTCCTTTCGCCGGTCCTGCTGTGTACGCTATACACACAGCGCTCTACAGATTAGGGACAGAAGTTTATTTCAGCCCTTTTCAGGGCTCATTTCCTCGGGCTCAGAGCCATAGGTGACAGTCAGGTCCGTGGAAACGCTGTATACAGCTTCAGATAACAGCATCTGTGTACCTAAGCTCAGGGAATTCCTTGCTGCATTTCACCATTAGGAGGGATAGAAAGTGAGGCTTCCTTTCCTCTACACTGACCCATAACCTGGCCACTGTACCCTCCTGCCCTTTTTTACAAAGCCATTTTAATAGCAAAGAGTGCTGCCAATTAGTGCCATCCAAAAAGTGGCTGCTGTACTCCATTAGTGTCCCACTTGTGCCAAGCACGTCCCACCACCTCTGCATTCTACCCTCCTGCACATTTTTGCAAAGCCATTTTAATAGCAAAGAGTGCTGCCAGTTAGTGCCATCCAAAAAGTGGCTGCTGTACTCCATTAGTGTCCCACTTGTGCCAAGCAAGTCCCACCACCTCTGCATTCTACCCTCCTGCCCTTTTTTGCAAAGCCATTTTAATAGCAAAGAGTGCTGCCAGTTAGTGCCATTCGAAAAGTGGCTGCTGTACTCTATTAGTGTCCCACTTGTGCCAAGCAAGTACCACCACCTCTGCATTCTACCCTCCTGCCTTTTTTTGCAAAGCCATTTTAATAGCAAAGAGTGCTGCCAGTTAGTGCCATCCAAAAAGTGGCTGCTGTACTCCCATTAGTGTCCCACTTGTGCCAAGCAAGTCCCACCAACACTGCATTCTACCCTCCTGCACATTTTTACTACGCTATTTTAATAGCAAACTCAGGGAATTCCTTGCTGCATTTCATCAATAGGAGGGATAGAAAGTGAGGCTTCCTTTACTGTCCTGGTACACACAGAATACGGTCACTGTACCCACCTTCCCACTTTTGCCACGCTATTTAATTTGCCCAAAGAGCTGACTCTTTTTCTGCCATCCCAAAATTGTCTGGAATACTAAGTTAGTGTTCCTTTGCTGCCAAGCAAGGTAGAACACATGTGCATTCTAAACTCCTTTCCATTTCTGGAGCGCAATTATTAACTGCAGGTAGTCCAGCCAATCTGTGACGAAGGTGCAGTCGTGGATATAATGTTGCCTTAATCCAATGGTGGTTCTCTCGATGTCTGACAGCTCAACAATACCATCTGTTCCCACTTCCAAAACAAGTGACGACCTGCCAATCACACTCCCGCTTACGGGTAAAGTGGTGGAAGTTCAGCGTGAAAAAGCATGTGTGACTGCTGTCCCCACAGTCACAGAGGATGAAGAGCATGCAGATGAACTTGATGGGGCAGGCGGTGTTTGAACAGCCCCCTAGGCCGCATTGTAGCACAGTGAAATTCCCATTGCGACTTATGCGTCATTTTAAGTCATGTAAAGGGTGGGCTCCCCAGTATGCAGCAAAACCACGCAACAGGAAAAGGACTCTAAGCAGTTGAGTTGATAAATGATTGTTTAACTTTCCCAAAACAAACAATAAGAACCATGCATAAAATTGAAATAATAGAACAATCTATTCAGTTGCCTTCTACCTGCTAATCCCTCTGCGTAGCAGCAGTAATTGTGTGTTTGTGCGTGCGTGTGTGTGTGTGTGTGTGTGTGTGAACACGACTTACCAGTGGCGCATCACAAGAGCTTCCAAGTTATCTACCTAAATATAGACAAAACACATTACCCCCCCGAATAATCTTGTTAGCTGAAGCCTCACAGATAAGGCAGATGATAACAGTGTGAATGCAAACCACATAGCTCTGCAACACAGTCATGGAAATCTTGAAAAACAACAGTCAATGCAAACATGTGTCGCTGTCCCTCTATGATTTATACTGTACGTGACAATTTGACAGTGCAGAGGCAGCAAGTCTTATTATCTATATAGTCAGCCTACCCAGAACAGATATGTGTTTTGCTAATAAAACAAAGTGTTGTGTGCACACATTACTGTCTGGGCACAGCCTACCGTACCCGGGTACTGTGGTGTCCAGTTGCCATAAATACAGACTTTACGCTCCTCTCACGGTAAACAGTATAGACTGCACTGGAAGAATGTTGGTCTGTGGCACAGGATGCTGCTCACTGGAGTTACGGTGCTCCTCACCAAACTCCAACACGACTCCCCTCACAATTGAACGAAGTGTTTCTGCGGTGGCTCCTTGCTGTAACACACACCTTTAGCTTTTCCTTCTGTTAATAGACAGCATCTCCAAGTCGACACCCGAAGACCAATTTGCTATTGCTATACTGAACAACAGACAAAAACAGATAAAAAAAAAAGGCAGCCCCCTGTGTGTAGTCTGCAACAATGCATGCAATGAACGGCAAATAAGCATGTTGCATTGACAGTGGCTAAAGCTGAGCAATACACCCTCACGCTATCAATTCATATCCATGTGACACTTCATGGAGGAAGTACTCAAAGTTGTGAGGTTTTTGCCTTCTACTTACAGATTGTTGACAAATCTTACAGATTACATGACTTGGGTGATCCTTTGCGATGTCCAAAAAGTCCCAGACTAGGGAAGGCTTACAGCCCATGCGACCTGCATTGCCAACATGACTTATGCTCAGAGGCAGAGTTGTGGCCGAGGATTCAGTTGTTGACATGCTTCCAGTATTTTGTCTCTGTCCAGGAAGACACAACGTAAACTCGTTGTCAGTAGCATCCTCTTCCACCTCCTCTGTTGACGTCATCAACTGGCTAACTTTGGTTTGACAGTAAGTGGGGTCTCCAACCTCATCATCACCCTGTGTGTTTTCATTCCCCTCGTCCTGAGTCCTCCGTGACAACCTCTTCCTGCCCTGACTGAATAGCAAAGTTGTCGTTCCAATCAGGTATCTGAGTCTCCTCATCATGTTCCCCATTCTCTCCACCAGGTTGATGTATGGTTTGGAAATGAGGGTGTACATTATGCTTAGCACCTTCTTCATTGGGGCCTGGATCCGACTCACAAAGCTTCTGGGCATCTATGTAGATCATTTCCCCTGTCTCCTGGAACGCGCTGCCTCAACACGTCAGATTATCTGCTACACCCGCAAGCTTCAAACGGAACCTGAAAAATCATCTGTTCAGAAATGACTATAACCTTCAATGACCCCACCACCAAGCGGAGCTGCCGCCCAACCTACACCTCACCTACTGTCTCCTCCCCAAAATACTTTGGAAAGTAATCCCGCAAGGGCTGGGCCCTCTTCCCTTTGTACCAGTCTGTCTATTGTTACTTGTATATGTATTCTGTATGTAACCCCCTTCTCATGTACAGCACCATGGAATCAATGGTGCTCTATAAATCAATAATAATAATAACTTCTTTGTCTGTACTCACTGCAGCTTTGGAGCAGACCTCTGATTCCCAGGCTATAGTGTGACTGAACAGCTCTGCAGACTCAACCACCTCTGTTACCCCATACTCAGCACGGCTGGTGGAAACCGGAGAGCTGTTAGGAAGCAAGTGCGATTGGGTTGACACCACAGTGGAATGGAGTATTTGTGATATTGAACTTGAGGTGGAGGAGAGTCCACTTTATGGAGCTCTTGAGATCCATTGAAGCAGCTGCTGTTTTGGTGCCTCATCTACATTTGTTAGCGATGGTCGTGTCCGTGAAAAAAGGATCATATCAGATTATCCACAAGAAGAAGTACACCTGTTATTTTGGCTATTTGTTGTTACGAATCGGTAAACGCAAGCAACCTGCTGCGGTTCCAGTTGCGCCCAGGCATCAGCTGCCATTTAGGGCTGTGCCTCGGGTTGTCCAGCTGGCTGCTTTCTCCTCCACGTCTAAGTGTGGAGAGGCGGCTAGTGCGCATGCGTGTGCAGATTTACCCCAGCCGCAGCCTAACTCCAGTGTTTCGCCTACTGAGTATGCTCAACCTGACTGTGCCTTTCCTGAGGCTAAGTCTTCATTTTGGGCTACAGCGCATGCTCCCACACTTAGTGCGAAAAGCCTCTTTGCACATGTACTTGCACTCCGTGCCGGGTCTAAGTCCTGTGTTGTGCCTAGACAGCAGGCTGAAGCTGATAGTCTTTTCGGAGACTGTATTTCATGCTACTG
This sequence comes from Anomaloglossus baeobatrachus, assembly GCF_048569485.1. NCBI lineage: Eukaryota > Metazoa > Chordata > Amphibia > Anura > Aromobatidae > Anomaloglossus > Anomaloglossus baeobatrachus. Next base: position 143,331,244 of record NC_134357.1, on the reverse strand, counting down.
AGCATCCTCAGGCACTTACTGCATCAGAGGCAAGGTCCGGTAATGAACTCTTTGGCCCTGCCCCTGATGTGGGGGGCTCATATAGACCACAGGGCATCAGGTGTCCTGATGATGTGGCCAGGCCACTCCCAACTGGCTTGCAGAGACCCGCCCCTATGACTTGTCACCTCCTTATTGTTGGTCAGACGATGACTGGTGAGGTGTTTGGGTCATGGCAGCCATGAGGTCATCATTGAAGTGGCGGTTCCGAATAGGACGCTAGCTATGCCACTCATGATGTGTCACTCTGCTTTTGTCTCCAGGAGGTGCATTGTGGTCCACCCTGGTTTGGGGCGGACCCAGGTTATAAAAGGGGCTAGAGCCAACAAGGAGGTGCGCAGTCTTCTATTATGCTCCGAAAGAGCACACCTCCATGTGTTGAACCCATTGCAGCTTTAGGCCAGAGGTAGGTAAGGATAGGGCGTCGATGCATGCCCCCACCACAGTTGGAAACGCAGAACGGTTAAGACCAGCTCCTGTCCTACCAGTCCTGCTAGTGCAGCCCAGCAGCATTAACAGGTCTGCTGATGCGCCTGCTGTCCACAGGTGTGGCCCCTACGCACACAGACAGCGTACCCAATAGCCCCTGTGTTGTTAACAGGGAGTTCCTGGGCTGGGTGGGCGTGTGGACCCTGTGACACTAACAGGGCTCCCAGTCTCCAGATCTGAGTGTCATCTAACTCGGTTCAGGCTACTATTAGTTTCAGAGCCACCCAGCTCTGTATCCTCCACCTAACCTTCAGTTGCTAACCTCTCCTTTTCCATCTGGGACCACGGTGGACACCGACTGGCGATGGGGATATATACCTTTCTCTTTCTTTTCGTCTTAATTTTTTTATATAGTGGTAACATAGTATATACCACCTTATCCAAATCTGCCAGTCCCACCGTAACAGATTGTGTTTCTTCACCAAATGTTACTGTTGCTTAACCACCAAACCCACGGCCAAAATCTGTTTTCCCCTTTCCAACACACCTGTTCCTTTTTCCACCAGCATCTGTCCTTTTTCAACTCATTTTGTATATGACCAAAAGTGTAAATGTAGCGCCCCTGACCTGGTCAGGCACCACTGAGTACTACACCCATGCTGGGGGCAGTACAATACAGGTAATCCAGAAGGCTGACCGAGGTGTGACTACACAGGCGCATAGTAATCAGGTCTCACACATCTACCTTTGGGAGGACTCCTGAGAGATTCCAGGAGGTAGCGTAGCCTCCATGTCCACTCAAGGGGTGTGGTAGAGAGCCTGGTTGCTAGGTTGCGTAGGCAAGAACAGGAGAGGAGGAAGTAGTGAGCCAGTTAGTGAGTGCAGCTCAGGGAGAGCAGTCGCATGCAGCAGACCCTGGAGTCTGTCACAAGCTGACAGCATACGCGTAGTGACTACCGACGGGGGAGATCGGTCACCTGGTACTGCCGCCCGAAATCCACCCAAGGCTAAAGAGAGCAAAGGGGTGGCAGAGTAAGGGGACTGCCAGGGAGGTGCCAGGCCCACAAGGGTAACAGGTCCCAGTGCAGAGATAGATTTACCTTTCTTCTGCCAAACCTGCCGGTGGGGGCACTTCAGACCCACACCACACCACCACAGAGTCCGCAGCCACGTAGCAAAGAGAGGGCCCATAGTTCACAGGAGGCAAGCAGCCAGAGTGACCTGGTCCAGGCTACAAGCAAACGGGCCGAAATGAGGGGAGAACAGGCAGCAGCAACTTCCCTTGGTGACCCCCGTAGGGACTTCACGTCAGGGTCACCCCAAAAACACAAAGGGCTAAGGAAGGCGAGTTGGTAGTCACCCTCATCAGCCAGCCAGAAGGATACCTGGTTCCAGCCTGGTTCATCCCAGCTACGCCCGGGTTACTCACCTGCCATCAACTGTGAGTAAAAAAAACCCCTGAAAGACTGTTTGGACTGTGCCTGAGTGATTCTGCGACCTGTGGTCCCACACACCTACACAGGGTCCTGGGGCTTGCCTCACTCTTGGGAGGCCACTACAACTGACTGCACACACCATCAGCCCCAGGCACCCCTTAATCTGCAGTGGTGGTCCCCTGACCGCAATACCGAGAGTGGCGTCACGAAAATCCTAAAAGAAAGTTCCCTACCTGTGACCAGATTGTTCCATCCACGTGGAGTCCCTGAAGGTAATGCACTGACACGGACACATCACCTGCGGGGCTTCATACAACTCTGCAGGGACACCGTACTCAACGCCGTCTCAGCACAGCAGCCAGCCCTCGGTCCTTCAGATGTGGACAAGTAAAAGACCATTTCCTCCTATCCATGACAAAGCGTTGAGATTCACTCTGTGCACCACTAGTGTTTAGTGGAAAAGCAGATCTAAGATTGCGTACCACCTTCTGCTCATACTCCTGCATACGTGCGTCCCTTTCTATGGCAGGAATTATTTAGCCAAATTTTGTCTTGTACCGGGGATCTAACTGTGTGGCAACCCAGTAGTCAGCATTACTTGGAATTCATACAATCTGAGGGTCATGTTGTAGGTAGTGCAGCAAGAAGGCGCTCATGTGTCTTGTGCATCCAGGAGGACCAAGTCCTTGCTTTGTTGGTGGCGGAGAGGTGAAAATCGTGCCTCCTTCCTCTGCCCTCTCCCCCCAACCCTCCCCCCAACCTCCCGCAACCGTAATGTGAGCAAGCTCTCACTCATCTGCTGAGTCTTCCATGCCCATCGCCAGTTCGTCCTCCATTTTCCTCATGGGCTCCTGCACCTTCCTCAACAGTTTTGCTGATACTATGCGCCCTTGTTAATCCCTCTCCCCCACCATCCCATGACTGCCGCCTAGGTGCCGCTGACTGTCTGGACCTTAGAGATCTTGTTATCCCTTCCGCATAGGACTCCTCCTGTACTTCCTCCCCTTCCTCTTGTCCCAACACCTGACTCCAAATAATGCTTACAGTGTGCTCCATCATGTAGATGACCAGAATTGTTACGCTCAGAATGGCATCGCCAGCGCTAAACATCTTCGTCGACATTTGTAAACTGTGTAGAAGGGTGCATAGGTCCTTGATCTGACACCACTCCAGCAGCGTGATCTGCATCACCTCTGGATCAAGTTAGACCAGGGTATACATCATAACGAATTGCAGCAGGGCTCGGCACATCGCATTTCAGGCGTTGAACCGCCAGACCTAAAGACTTCTGGAGCGATGAAAGTTGTTGAGCTGCTGGATGCGAATGATGGAAGTGAGCACATAGCGAGCGTGCCCGCTGCACAAGGCCATGTAGGCCGGGATGGTGGTTTAAAAATTGCTGGAGAATCAGATTCCACACGTGAGCTATACAAGGCACGTGTGTCACATTGACGAAGGCCCGCAGCCAGGTTTGCCTCATTGCCGCACACGGCTGTTAAGTCACTACCGGAGTCCGCTCCATCAATTTGTACTTCGGTCGCCAAGTGACAACGTGTTCCTTTTATGCATAGTGCTGATCATGGGAAAGGAGTCGATGCCAGCAGCGCAGGTGGATGCAAGTTATGCTCACCCACTGGGGTGCGTTACCTTGACAGATGCAGAACCACAGGCTGAATGTAGGTGGTGGGTGTCTCACAGATGAAGTGACTCGCCCACCCCAGGGCTATGGGACACCCGATGCCGGGCCGGACTAGTCCGGGGGGTCGTCAGTGGTGGCGGGGCCCGACTCCGTGACCCTGGCGGGAGTCAATTAATAAGGCTTCAGTTTTGGGGGTGATTGTTAAAGCTTATATTCGTGACGCCACCTGTTGTTTGCGGCTATTAAGCCGCCGCTGCTGTATGGGGCCTCCGGGGCTGATGTAATGGCAGCTTGGATGGTCCTGCTCCCCACAGGTGGAGCGGTGCCCCGGGGCAACTGTTGGTGCTTGTAAGTGTCGATGTAGTTGCGGTGTAGTGCAGGGCCGACAGGGCGGTGAAAGGACCGGACACAAACAACAGTCTCTTTACCTTCTCCTCTTTTACTGTGCAAACGGTTAGTCCTGGGAGACCGTTACAGGTGGTAGAGGGCTCTGGTCGGCCTGGAAGTAACTGAGGTGATCTTTGTGGCCAGCTGAGTATGAGGCCTACTCCCTCTTCTTCCTCTGCTTTCACAGGACCCTGCACTCTGAATTAGCAATGGCCCTCTTGCTGCTGGGACCGGTGGTACGTCCCTCTACCTGTGTGGTAGGCTGCGCAGGCCCTCTCTGGTGCTTCTCTGCTGGAGTCCACACCGGGCCCTGGTGATGCAGCTGTACCTTCAGGTTGCTTTGGGGGCCAGGAGATCTGCAGTCCTCCTGCCCTTCGGATTCGGCTGCCAGGGAAGGGTTTTACACCCTGGCAACCACAGACTCCGATGTCTAATTCTCCTCTGTGCCTCTCTGCCAATCCTGCTTCACTGGGCCAAGCTATTCCAGCTCCAGGCCCCAATCCACAGGACAGCACTACTCTGCGTCTTCACTCTCCAAACTTTCCTCTCAGACTGAACACTAACTCCTCCCTCAGGTCAGGCTTGAGGAATGCTCCCTGGAACTCCAGGTTCAGAGCTCCCTCTGCTGGCCTGAGGGAGAAACTGCGTTGGATGTTGGTACTTACTGGCCACTGATTTCCCCAATTACCTCCAGGCTCAGTATTAACCTTTTTGAGGGGGCAACACTGTTGTGGCAAGCCGGTGCTGGGGCACCACACTCCCCCTTAGTTAAAATCAGTACTCCCGGACTAAAGAAACAAAAACAAGAATATAACATGTTAGAACATTTCATCCCATTATGGGAGGCGCATTACTTAAACGTTACAAACTTAAATAACACTATAAGAGTCCAGTGTGGCTCCCTGACGGGTGTCCATTTCACTGCTCCATGGGGGACCCGTCACGATAAAACCCCCAACGTAGGCTCTGGGCATGCGTCAGAGCATTGATGACCCCACTCTATGCACACCGGATGGGTTTTTCTTCAGGGGCGAAAAGCACAGTAGGTGCAACTATAAACAATTAAAGTGTTGGCCACCCAAAGACTACTTGGAGTGTCTGCTACCTCAGTGCTACTGGTAGGCCTAACCCTGATAGGTATGCGTGATGGTTGCCTACGGGGTCTTAGATTCGCCAAGGGTACGACAGGTTCACCACTGGCAGGGGGTTGATTCTCCTGTTCCACTGCTGGCGTGACATCTATTGTTGGGACCGACTTGTCTTCAGGTGGATCCGGGACCTCTTCTGCTGCTGGTTCGACCATTTGCGGGAATGCCAATACTGGTACCACTATAACATTATTTATTTGGGTCCATGTTTTAGGGAATTTTCCAAGTATTGTTTGGATAATTTCTTCCTCTTTTTCTTGAATTTGGGGACTTTCTTGTACTTCTTCTACTTCCTTTTGGATTTTGCACCGTTCAGGGCACACTTTCAGGCGGTCTCTAGAAATTGCTTGATAGGTTTTGCCTTCGTCTTTGCTTATGAGACACACTTTACTATTGTCAAAATTGGAGGGAATAATGGTGTAGGGTTCATTCTCCCACTGATCATCTAATTTGTGCATTCTCCGCTTTTTCTTGAGGACCTGTTCTCCAGATGCTAAGGGAGTTGCTGGGGCTGTTTGATTGTAGTTCTTTTCTTGTCTCATTCTGGCTTGGGACAGGTTCTTGTCTACGCATTCCTGAACTTTGCGGTACTGTTGTTGTCGCTCTGTATCCCAATCTTCTATCTCTTGACCCGCTTCAGGTGACACAGTTCCCATTTCAAAGTCTACAGGTAACTTGCCAGGTCTTGCTCGCATCAGGTAAGCAGGGCTGCAGTTGGTTGAGTTTACTGGGATATTATTGTAAGTCCACTAGATCTGGTAACTTCTCTGGCCATTCTTTTTTTTCTTCCAGAGGTGGAGTCTTGAGCAAATCATTAACCACATGGTTCATTTTCTCGCACAATCCATTGGTTTGGGGGTGGTACGGTGTTGTTCTTATTTTCTTACAGCCGTACATGTTACAGAACTCTTGGAACACTTCTGCCTCGAATGCAGGGCCTTGATCAGTCAGTACCCTTTCAGGATAACCGTGAGGTCGACAAAAGTATGCTTGAAATGCTCGAGCTGCTGATCTGGCTGTCTGGTCTTTCACAGGCACTACTACCAGGAAACGAGAGTAATGGTCCACTATGGTAAGGGCGTAGACATAGCCTGACCGGCTTGGTGTTAGTTTTACGTGGTCCAGGGCCACCAACTCTAGGGGCTGCTTCGTGACAATTGGCTGTAGGGGAGACCTCTGGCTGGTATCATCCTTCCGCCTCAGGTTACACGGACCACAATCTCGGCACCACTTCTCGACTGCCTTTCTCATGTGCACCCAGTAGAACCGATCACGGAGTAGGACCTCCAACTTTTTCCACCCGAAGTGTCCTGCTCTGTCATGGTAAGCTGCTAGGACCATTGGAGCATTCTTCTGTGGGACCACTATCTGCCAAACTAGTTCATTCATTCGCCAGTTGACATATCTCTTGCATAGCTTGCCTTTGTAGAGAAACAGTCATCCCCTCTCCTTCCACAGCTGTTGGGCTTCTTGTGGAGCATCGGGACCAAGATTGGTTTCGGCTTGTGCCAGCTTTTCTTTAACTAATCAGATGGCCGGGTCACTGTCCTGGGTTTCTTCCTATTTATGGTGGAGTAATGGGTTGATAGAAACCTCTTGCTGACTCGAGCGCTTTCCTCTTACAGCATGCTCACACTGGGAGACAACTTGTCCATGGAAAGCTGATAACTCTATCTCTTCCAGTTCATCCAGGTCTTCTCCAGACTCGAGTAAGTGAGGCATTCTGGACAGCGCATCCGCATTGTTATTCTTCTTGTCAGCCCGGTACTTGATGGTAAAGTCAAAGTTGGACAGTCAAGCCATCCACCGCTGTTCTAGTGCACCTAGCTTAGCTGTTGCCAGGTGAGTCAACGGATTGTTGTCCGTGAAGATGGTGAACTTGGCCGACGCCAGATAGTGCTTGAAGCGTTCAGTCACTGCCCAGACAATAGCGAGGAACTCCAGCTTGAAGGAACTGTAGTTTTCTGAATTCCTTTCTGTGGGACGAAGCTTCCTACTGGCGTAAGCTATCTCCTTCTCTCTGCCTCCCTGCACCTGTGACAGAACTGCTCCCAATCCCACGTTGCTGGCGTCTGTGTACAGTACAAATGGCTGGCTGTAATCAGGGTAGGCCAGAATTTCTTCTCCAGTGAGAGCCCTTTTCAGCCGGACAAAGGATGCTTCTATTTGGCTGTTCTATTCAAATGGAGGGCTTTGCTTCTTAGCCTTCTTTGGCTGGCCCACCAGGAGATCTTGAAGAGGCGCTGCTATCTTCGTGAAACCATCAATCAACCTTCGGTAGAAGCCCACCAGCCCAAGGAACTGCCGCACCTCTTTTACCGTGGTGGGTCTTGGCCAGTCCTTGATTACTGTGACTTTCTCTGGATCAGGTGCCACACCTTATGCGCTGACCACATGACCCAGGTACTATACCTTTGGCTTCAAGAGGTGACATTTGGACGGCTTTATCTTCAGGCCATACTCTGACAAGGACTCAAACACTTCTGCTAAGTGCCTCAGGTGGCCTTCATAGGTCTTGGAGTAGACTATGACGTCATCCAGGTACAATAGCACAGTTTCAAAGTTGGCCCAAGCAGCACTCCATCAAACTTTGGAATGTTCCTGGGGCGTTGCAGAGCCCAAACGGCATACAGTTGAACTCGCAGAGACCCATTGGTGTCGTGAATGCAGTCTTCTCCATGTCCGCCTCTGCCACGGGAACCTGCCAATACCCACTGGTGAGATCCAAGGTGGAGAAATAGTTAGCTGATTTTAAGGCTGCTAGTGACCCTTCTATTCTGGGTAGTGGATAAGCATCTTTATGTGTAATGCGGTTAATTTGCCTGTAATCAACACACATTCTCATTGTGCCATCTTTATTCTTTACGAGCACTAGTGGAGCTGCCCAGGGGCTACAACTATCTCTGATCACCCCAGCCTCCTCCATTTCCCGTAACATTTCTTTGGCACGCTGATACTGAGCTGGTGGTACAGGGCGGTATCTCTCTTTGATGGGATGATGGTCACCAGTGGGGATTTGATGTTTAACCACTTTTACCTGCCCAAAATCTAGGGGGTGTTTGCTGAAGACCCGCTCGTATTCCTGCACCACCCGGTAAACCCCATGCTTTTGGTGTGAGGGGGTGGAGTCGGTGCCCACATGTAATTTTTGGCACCAGTCCTCCAGCTGTCCCTTGGAGCCATTGCCCTCCGCCTGCTCGAACGGGATCAAGGGTTCCACTGCTTTGATGGTATTGTTACTGACAGTGTACAGTTTTGCTACAGTGGCGTACCGGGGCAATTTGGCTTCCTCCTCCCCACAATTCAGGACGCGGATGGGCACTCTTCCCTTGCGGATGTCTGCTACCCCTCTGGCTATCAGGACTCCAGGCCTACTTTCTGAATACACAGGTTCCACCAGGGCCTGGTAATCTTGACCCTTGAGGCCTATTGCTGCCCGACACCATATCAACATCTCACTTTTTGGCGGAATTGCAATGGGGAGATGGTCACTTACCCTTACACTGCCTATTTCTCCTCCGGCCAGCTCTACCTGCTGCCTCCTCATCAGGGCTCTGATCTCCCTCTGTAAGGCACGCTGCTGCCCGGAGCTGGCAGTTTCAGCCGTCTGCTGCAACAAAATTATCACTTCGGCAATACAATTTTCCATTACATTTGTACCAATGGTTAGCAGAGGGTCAGATTCCTTGCGATCAATATCTATAATTATCATCCCCTGACATGGCAATTCTACCCGCCCCACTTTAATGGTTACTTCCTTATACCCAATTTGAGGCAAGGGCTGACCATTACTGGCCACAATTGTTAAATCATCATCTGGGCTATGGTCAATGTCTGAATCAGCCCAATATCTTTGGTACAGTTTATAAGGGATGGTCGTTACCTGGGAAACCGTATCCAGGAGGGCAGTCAAAGGGATCCCATCCAGCACAATAGGAAGGACCAGTCGTCCTCCCACATATTTGCTGCGACAGGGAGTTGAGCCGGGCTTTCTTACACCTGGGGGTTGGCTCCTGGCCCCAGGTTCGGCCCATTTAAAGGACAGTACCTTGCTAAGTGGCACGCCTGGCTGCAGCGGCGGCAGATCGGTTGTCCAGCTGAATCATACCAGTCTGTGTCTTTTCCTCAGGTCGGCGGAATCATCCTCTGCCGCATCCACGGGACGTCATCTGGACTGGAGGCCAACTCGATTCTTGCAGGTGATGGGGTCACTTGTAGAGACTGTGTGGCGCCCTGGACAAGCCAGGACGTCACAGGTACTACAACAACACACCCCACACCCCGGCTAGGCACATCTAGGTCAAACACAAATCCTTGTTGCCTCCCTCCAGGGGCTGATGTCCACACCAGGGGGTGGGCCAGGTGGTTGGCCCCACCCACCGAGGAGTTCACAGTCCTGGAGGCGGGAAAGGAGGGCAGATGAGTTTAGAGAAGTGAAGTGGCAGTAGAGGAGACTGACGGTGTCCGGGTGTGTGGCCCGGGCACATACAGCAAGGTGGGCAGACGGTGGTGACCGTCTGCAGGAGAGGCTGATTGGAGTGAACCGTAAGGACCGGGGACGGGCGGTGGCCCGTCGGTACCGTATCGGGGAGTGAAGAGAAGCCAGCACCATTCGGCAGGGCCTACGGACCCCGACCAGGCTAGGAGTCGCCGTAAAACTGGTCAAATCCGTTAGCGAAGGGAACCTCGGGGGTTTCCCAGCAGTCAAGAGTCCCGATTGAAGGCAACAGCTCACACCATAAAGGGAAACACAGTCACCGCCAAGGCTACAGTTCCCAGGGCCAGAGCTTGCGGGCAAAAGGGGCTCCCTCAGCATCCATCCAAGCTGGGGAGCGAGTTACCGGTGGGAAGACATTGGAACCGTGAACACAACACAGGTGCAGGGAAAGGCAGTCACCATCAACCTACCAGGAGAACTACCGCAGCCGTTTGTGGGACCCGTCCATCCAGCCGTTTGTTTTACCGGAGACTTTGCATTGATCATTGGCTGAGTGAGTACCACCGTGCCGTGCGGCACCGCGCTGCCCCCGTGACCCTGCACCTCACCGAGTTGTCTCTGAGGTTCATTGCTCTGTTTTGGCGGGTCATCTTGGCATTTTTGGTACTCGGGATCTTGTGAGACACTCTTTTTGGTGACCTTTCCTGTCCCGGGATGTCCGTAGTTTTGTGCAGTCGTGTGGAGTTTGTTCTAGGTCCAAGCCCTGTTGTTCACATTCTAGTGGGCTATTATTGCCTTTGCCGGTACCTAAGAGACCTTGGACGCACATCTCTATGGATTTTATTTCAGAGCTTCCCGTCTCTCATAAAATGACTGTGATTTGGGTGATCTGTGATAGATTCTCAAAGATGGTCCACTTGGTTCCCCTGTCTAAGTTGCCGTCTTCATCAGAGTTGGTGCCTTTGTTTTTCCAACATGTTGTTCGTTTGCATGGTATTCCCAAAAACATTGTTTCTGACAGATGGGTGCAGTTCGTATCCAGATTTTGGAGGATTTTTTGTTCCAAATTGGGTGTTCAGCTGTCTTTCTTTTCGGCGTTTCATCCTCAGACCAACGGTCAGACTGAAAGGGCTAACCAGACCCTGGAGACCTATTTACGGTGTTTTGTTTCTGCGGATCAGGATGATTGGGTTTCGTTTTTGCCTTTGGCTGAATTTGCCCATAACAATAGAGCTAGCTCTACCACATTGGTGTTTCCATTTTTCATTTTGGGTATCACGCCAGGTTCCTCTTGGGGCAGCTTGAGGCGTCTGACTGTCCAGGGGTGGATTCGGTGGTAAACAGAATGCAGCAGATTTGGGGGCACGTAGTGGATAAATTGTTTCAATCCTAAGAAACTGCCCAAAAGTTTGCCAACCGGCGTCGGACTGTTGGTCCCCGGTTTAAAGTGGGGGACATGGTGTGGTTGTCCTCTAAAAATATTCCTAGGAGAGTTCCAGCTCCTAAATTTAAGACCAGATTTATTGGACCTTATAAGATGTTGGAGATTATCAACCCTGTATCTTTCCGTTTGGCTTTGCCTGCGTCATTTAAGATTCACAATGTCTTCTATAAGTCCTTGTTGAAGAGACATGTGGAGCCAACAGTTCCTGCAGCAGCGGCCTCTGACCCTGTTTTGGTACAAGGGGATCTGGAGTATGAGGTTGAAAAGATTCTGGATTCCCGTCGCAGTAGGCGGAAGCTTCAGTACCTTGTGAAATGGAAGGGTTATGGGCAGGAGGATAACTCTTGGGTTGTAGCTTCTGACATTCATGCGGACAGGTTGGTTCGCGCCTTCCATCATGCTCATCCTGAGCGACCCGGTGGCGTTGGTGAGGGTTCGGTGACCCCTCCTCAAGAGGGGGTACTGTTGTGAATGTCAGTTATGCTTTTGCTGCTGTGAGGCTCCCTCTTGTGGCCAGGAATGTTTTGGACAGAGACCAGGTGTGTTGGAACAATGGGCGTTTCCATTGCTAACTCTCTGCCTATTTAAACCTTGGTCTGCTAGCAGTCTGAGCCGGATGTCATTTGTTCTTTGTTTACCAGCCTTCTTATCCTGCTCCAGACCACATCTTCTCCAGATAAGTGCTTGGTTCTTTCTTATGTTGTTTTGTTCTTTTTGCTCTTATCTGAGTTTGTCATTTACTGTGGTTTTTGTCAGTTTATTTGCAGGCAGGAATCTTCCCTCTCAGTTGCTTAGCTGGGAAGCTCCCTGCAGCTATGTTTGGAGTATTGATCCTATAAGTCCATGTGTTTGTTGCTTCTTGAATTTGTAATGGTTCCTGCTTTCTGTTCACTGGTAAGACAAGAGTGCCTGATGTAGGACGGAGTTCAGATCCAGCAATCTGAGGGCTTTTTGTACTATCAGGAATTTGGATTTTTGTAGGGTTTTTCTCTGGCCACCATCAGCCCCTTTCCTATCCTGTCCTATTTAGTCAGTGGGGCCTCACCTTTGCTAATCCTATCATCTATCTGTGTATTGTGTTTTCCTATATCACCGCAGTCTTTGAATTTGGGTAGCTTGCTATACCTTTGCGGTCTATTTCTGAGGCAGAGAGTTATTCATCTTTCCTTCCTTTAGGATAGCTAGTTTTCCGGCTGGGTTCGTGGTGCATAGGATATTAGTTCACCCCTCAGCTACTTCTAGTGTTGATGGTTAGTAAGAGGATGGCGGCCAGATTAGTTGCCAATGCTCTTGTCACCTTTTTACCAATGAGTTATGGTGATCTTCCATGGTTCCGGATCATAACAATCCACCATGGTGAGAGCGTAGGTATAACCTGTTCGGCTAGGTGTTAGCTTTACATGGTCCAAAGCGACAATCTCCACAGGCTACTTGGTGACAATTGGTTGCAGCGGTGCTTTTTGACTGTTGTTATCTTTTCTCCTCAAAGCACAAGGACCACAGTTTCTGCACCATTTTTCTATTGTGGCTCTCATAACGATCCAATAGAATTGATCACGCAGCAACGCTTCCAGTTTCCTCCACCTGAAGTGCCCTGTTCGATCATGGTACGCTTCCAAGACTAATTGGACATCTGATTTAGGTATCATCACTTGACATACCCTTTCATGAGTTTTAGGGTTTGTGAGACTTCAGCACAATTTACCTCAATGGATATATAGCTTGCTTCAATCCTTCCACAGCCATTGGGCTTCTGGTGGAGCTTCGGGACCCGGGTACGAATCTGTTGGGCTATCAACTCTTTGATCAGTCTTACTGCAGGGTCATTGTCCTGTGCTTCCTTCCAACCATGGTGAGGTAGCGGATCCAGCGTGGTTTCTTGGCGCATGCTGTAAGATGGTTAGTTCTGTAGATCACTGGGATGGTGAAAGGCTGGCAACTCAATTTCCTCCAGTTCATCTATGTCCTTTCCTTCATCTGACAGGTGGGGCATCCTGGAAAATGTGTCTGCTTTGGCGTTCTTGCGACCAGCCCGATACTTGATGGTAAAGTCATTGTTTGCCAGTCGAGCCACCCAACATTGTTCCAACTCTCCAAGCTTTTCCATATCCAGATGAGTCAGGGGGTTGTTGTCTGTGTAGACGGTGAACGTCGCAGCTGCCAGGTAATGTTTAAGCCTTTCTGTCACTGCCCAGACCAATGCCAGGAACTCCAGCTTAAAGGAGCTGTGGTTTTTCCTTTCAGTAGGATGGAGCTTCCTGTTTATGTAGGCAATCACTCTTTCCTTGCCATTCTGCACTTGTGACAGCAGAGCTCCCAATCCCATGTTGCTGGCATCGGTATACAGCACAAAGGGAAGGTGATAGTCAGGATACGCCAGAATCTCATCTCATCTCCTGTCAGGGCCAACTTCATCTGTCTGAAGGAATTTTCTTCTCCTTCACCCCATTCAAATGGAGGACCAGAAGTCTTGCCTTTCTTGGTCTGGTCTACCAGGTTCTTGTAAGGGTGCTGTCATTTTTGTGTAGCCCTTTATGAACCTCTTGTAGTATCCTACCAGGCCCAGGAACTGACTTACCTCTTTGACGGTGGACGGTCTTGGCCAGTTCTTGATGGCAGTCACCTTTTCTGAATCCGGTGCCACTCCTTCAGCGCTGACCACGTGCCCGAGATACTGGACCTTGGGTTTCAACAGGTGACACTTGGACGATTTTAACTTCATCCCGTACTTTGACAACGCTTCATCTCAGCTGAAGACTTTGCCTCTTTCTTCAAGCGGAAGATTGACAACATCAGAGCAAGCTTTGGCCCACAATCACCACAGCCCCTCATCATAGCTACTCATCCCTCTTCCTCCAAATCCAGCTTCTCCACCATGACAGAAAACAATCTCTCCACTCTACTCTCAAGATCACATCTAACCACCTGTGCACTGGACCCGCTCCCATCGCACCTCATCCCCAACATCACTGCAGTCCTCATCCCAGCCCTAACCCATCTCTTCAACCTATCACTAGCAAGTGGTGTATTCCCTTCATGCTTTAAACATGCCTCTATTACACCCATCCTCAAAAAGCCCTCCCTTGACCCATCCTCTGTGTCAAACTATCGCCCCATATCCCTTCTCCCCTACGCCTCAAAACTACTGGAACAGCATGTCCATCTTGAATTGTCCTCATACCTCTCCTCCTGCTCCCTCTTTGACCGGCTTCAATCTGGCTTCCGACCACATCATTCTACCGAAACTGCCCTAACCAAAGTCACCAATGATCTACTAACCGCCAAAGCCAAGCGACACTACTCTATCCTCCTCCTCCTGGACCTGTCCTCTGCCTTCGACACAGTAGACCATTCCCTCCTACTACAGATTCTCTCATCTCTGGGCATCACAGACTTGGCCCTATCTTGGATCTCCTCATACTTAACCGACCGAACTTTCAGCGTCTCCCATTCTCACACCACTTCCTCATCTCGCCCCCTATCTGTCGGTGTCCCTCAAGGCTCAGTTCTTGGACCCCTGCTGTTCTCCATCTACACCTTCGGCTTGGGACAGCTCATAGAGTCCCACGGCTTCCAGTATCATCTCTATGCCGATGACACACAGATCTACCTCTCTGGACCTGACATTACCTCTCTACTAACCAAAATACCACAATGTTTGTCTGCTATTTCATCCTTCTTCTCTGCACGATTCCTAAAACTTAACATGGACAAAACAGAGTTCATTGTCTTTCCTCCTCCTCACTCATCTCCTCCAACAAGCCTTTCCATCAAACTTGATGGTTGCTCACTCACCCCAGTCTCACAAGCTCGTTGCCTTGGAGTGACCCTCGACTCTGCTCTATCCTTCAAGCCACACATCCAAGCCCTCTTCACCTCATGCCGATTACAACTCAAAAATATCTCCCGGATCCGTGCTTTTCTTAACCAAGAATCTGCAAAAACATTAGTGCATGCCCTCATCATCTCCCGCCTCGACTACTGCAACCTCCTGCTCTCTGGCCTCCCTTCCAACACTCTTGCACCCCTCCAATCTATCCTAAACTCTGCAGCCCGCTTAATCCACCTCTCCCCTCGCTACTCCCCAGCCTCGCCACTCTGCCAATCCCTTCACTGGCTTCCCATCGCCCAACGACTCCAGTTCAAAACATTAACCATGACATACAAAGCCATGCACAACCTGTCTCCTCCCTACATCTGTGACCTAGTCTCCCAGTACCTACCTGCACGCAACCTTAGATCCTCACAAGATCTCCTTCTCTGCTCCTCTCTTATCTCCTCTTCCCACAATCGTGTACAAGATTTCTCCCGTGCATCCCCCATACTCTGGAACGCTCTACCTCAGCACATCAGACTCTCCCCTACCGTGGAAAGCTTCAAGAGGAACCTCAAGACCCACCTCTTCCAACAAGCCTACAACCTACAATAGCCCTCAGCCCAGTAGACCACTGCGCACCCAGCTCTGTCCTCACCTATTGTACCATCACCCATTCCCTGTAGACTGTGAGCCCTCGCGGGCAGGGTCCTCTCTCCTCCTATACCAGTCTGTCTTGTACTGTTAATGATTGTTGTACGTATACCCTCTTTCACTTGTAAAGCGCCATGGAATAAATGGCGCTATAATAATAAATAATAATAATAATAATAATAATAATAATAAATACGTCTGCTAGATGCTCCAGATATTCCTCGTAGGTCTTCGAGTATATGATCACATCATCCAGGTAGAGCAGCATGGTCTCGAAGTTAAGGTGTCCTAGGCAGCATTCCATTAGCCTCTAGAACGTTCCTGGTGCATTACACAGACCAAACGGTATGCTTTTGAATTTACACAGGCACATGGGTGTGGCGAATGCAGTCTTCTCCCAATCCTCTTCAGCGACAGAGACCTGCCAATAGCCACTGGTGAGATCTAGGGTAGAGAAGTAGTTAGCAGCCTTCAATGCAGCCAACGACTCTTCTATATGGGGTAGCGGATAAGCATCCTTGTGGGTGATTCGATTGATTTGCCTATAGTCCACACACATCCTCATGGTGTCATTCTTCTTCTTGACTAGAACCAGTGGAGCTGCCCAGGGGCTACAACTATCTCTAATAACCCCAGCCTCCTTCATGGTCCTCAATATCTCCTTGGCACACTGATAGTGAGTGGGTGGTATAGGTCTGTATCTCTCCTTGATGGGTGGATGATTACCTGTGGGTATGTGATATTGTACCCCTTTTATCCTCCCAAAGTCTAGTGGATGCTTACTGAAGACTTGTTTGAACTCCTGTACTACCCAGTAGACTCCATGTTTCTGGTGTGAAGGGGTGGAATCAGTACCCACATGCAGTTCCTGACACCAACCCTCTAATTGGTCTTGGGGACAGTCATCTTTTGCCTGCTCTGGTGGGGTTGGGGATTTCACTGCCTGGATAGACTCTTCAGTGACAGTGAACAATTTGGCAATGGTGGCATACCTGGGCAATTTGATTTCCTCCTCCACATAGTTTAACACTCGCACGGGCACTTTCCCTTTGTGAACATCAAACAACCCCCTGGTTGTCAGGACCGTGAGCCAGTGTTCAGAGTGCATGGGTTCTACCACTGCCTGGTAATCTTGCCCATTGAGGCCTATGGCCGCCCGACACCATATCATCATTTCACTTCGTGGGGGGTATCATGATAGGGCCAGCATCTATTACCGGTATGCTGCCAAGTTCCCCACCAGATAGGTTTACTTGTTGTCTCTGCAGGAGGGCTTTGATTTCTCTTTGCAGGACCCTCTACTGCCCAGCACCAGCAGTTTCAGCAATCTGTTGGAGTAAGAACAACACTTACCCCAGACAATTTCAATGATATTTGTTCCCAAAATCATCTTTGGATTCTTATCACTACCATACTTTTCCACTACAATCAGTCCTTGGTTCTTTAACTCTACCCTCCCCACTTTTATGGTTACCTCCTTAAACCCAATCTGAGTCACTGGTAACTCGTTGACAGCATAAATAGTGAGGCCCGCATCCGGGCGGCTGAGATCAGCATCTGACCAGAACCTCTTATAGGCTATGTGCGCACTTACCGGATTTTTTTGCGGTTTTGCTGCATGTTTCGCTGCAGAAAATGTTCATAACATCTCTGCAGTGAATCACCAGCAAAACCTATGGGGAAAAAAAATCCTGTGCGCACTAGGCGGATTTTGACAGCTGCATGTTTTACTGCGGGATTCCCGCAGCAAAAACAATTGCATGTCAATTCTTTTCCGCACGTCGCTGCGGGATTTCACTCCATTGACTCCAATGTAATCGTGAAATCCCGCAGGGAATAACGCAGGCAGCAAATTCTGTGCGGTTCACTGCGTTTTCCTGCGTTATTCCCTGTGGTAATTCGCGGTTTACCTCCGGTAATGTACATCGCTTGCTTGCGGTTTTGCAGGGAAGTGATGTCATTACAGGAAGAGGAAGCAGAGCAGAGAGTAAACACACACACATCACAGACACAGACACATCACAGACACAGAACACATAGACACAGACACATAGAATACACATAGAAAGCAAACGGAAATATAGAAAACAAAACACGTGGGCTCCGCTGTATATTTACTGTCCAGCCGAGGTAAACAAACAGCGGCGGCCCGGTATTCTCAGGCTGGGGAGGGAGAGGGGCAGGGTTAATGTCCCCCGCCTCACTCCCCCTCCCGCAGCCGAGAATATCAGCCGCAGCTGCCCCGGCACTGTCGCATGCATTATGCGGCAGTACCGGCGTGTCCCCGGCTCTTCCTGCCGCCGTGTAGCAGTGGCAGGCAAGGTAATACAAGGGGTTAATGGTGGTGGATCACCGCCATTAACTCCAGGCTTGATCATGGCAGCATCTATGTGACAGCTGACATGATCAACCCGTAAGTAAAGTGAATAAAACACACAGAAAAATCCTTTATTTTAAATAAAACACAAACAAGCCTTGTTCACCCTTTTATTAACCCCACCCGAAACAAAGTTCCGGCGTAATCCACAGCTCCAGCATAATCCACAGGTCCTGCGCTGCTTACATCCAGCCGCGACTGACACACAGCGCTGAATGAATGCAGCCTCGCAGCAGACAGCAGAGGTAATTACCGGTCATTTCCCACGGCCGGTAATGTGAACTCACTGCCGACCATGGGAAATGCAGCGATCTGTCCTCTATCTATATATCTCTCTATCTATCTCTCTATCTATTCTTCTGTCTCTTTAGCTATCTATCTACTATGTAAGAAGGAAATGATTTTTTTTTTTCTTTTTTTTCAATGTGCTTTATTGCATTGAATGCAATAAGCACATGTACCAACCCGCACGCGGCCAAACCGCGGCAATACCGCGAACAATACCGCGGTAAAACCGCAGCAAACCGCGGCAAACCGCATGCGGTTTTCGGGTGCGGTTTGCCGCGTTTTTTTACCGCGGGTGCGGTAATCTTTGAGAGCATGCGGAATTTTCTCAAGAAAATTCCATTTCCCAGTGCGCACATAGCCATAAAGTACATATGGGATGGTTGTTACCTGCGAGCCAGTGTCCAACAATGCAGAAGTAGGGATTCCTTCAGAGTGATGGAGAGAATAGGTCGTCCTCCTACGTACCGGTCACACCAATCAGCTGGGCCTTGTCGTCTTATTCCTGGGGATTGGCCCTTGGCCCCAGGGTTGCCGGTTTAAAGGACACCTTCTTGCGACGAGGCCGACTTTGTGGCAACGACGGCAGATGGGTTGTCCAAACGAATCATAGCGATTGATTCTCCTTCCTCTGGACGATGGATCCTTCGTCCTCGCATCCACGGGACATCCTCAGGGCAGTCGGCTATCTGGATCTTCTCCACTGGATTGGATTCAGACTGGAGCTGCATCACTTTTAGGATCATAGCCACATCCTTGCTCAATTGCTGCACCTGGGAACACGAGTCATTTGGAGCACCAGGGGGCACTGCCTGGGTTTTAGTCTCTGCCACCGTTAAGGAAGGGGGCTCCACCCGCAGGGGTGAGGTGCTGGCTTGCCAGGACTGGGGGGCAGAGTCTGTGGTCTCAGGGGGCTGTAGGGCTTTTATGGCTCAGTCCTTTAGAACAACAAAGTCCACATTTTGGTGTTCCAGGGCCCACAGACGCAGCTGCTTGCGGTCTTCCACTGATCGTAACCCCTGCAGGAACTGTTCAACCATCATCTTGTTCCCTTCTGGATCACCGATGGGGTCTACATGCCTCAGGGTCCGCAGAGCTGCTTGCAATCTTAGGTCATAGTCTCTGATACTATGGGGAGATAAGGTATGCACACCAGTGACTATGTAAGGGGAATACATGGAATAGCAGAAACTGCTGTGTGAATACTGACTTGAAAAATCCAATAGCTATATGTAAAGTGAACTGCACCCAGTTCAGACTTAGAATGGTGTTCCAAACGTTATTCCTTATTTGTTAGTTGTTTTCGTTTGTGAACCCTCCCCAACCACACCTATTGCCAATCCATATCATACGCATATATAGCCTGGGTCTCAGCTTCCCATACACGGTAAGTTTTTTAACTGCATGAGAGGACACACACAAGCTAGGGACCCCAACGTAGAGAAATACTTTGGCGTAGTGTTGGGGCTCTATTGCATTGATCAATTCAGTAGCTAAATTTCTCTTGATTCATATGTTCATGGCAGTAATGCAGATTCCATTTTTCACATTTTCACTTTACATATAGCTATTGGATTTTTCAAGTCAGTATTCACACAGCAGTTTCTGCTATTCCATGTATTCCCCTTACATAGTCACTGGTGTGCATACCTTATCTCCCCATAGTCTCTGATACTGTCCTGGGACCACTGCCTACAGTTGTAAAATCTCATTCTGAGCTCTGCCACTGTACGGGTTTCAAAAGCAACTTTCAGCTTTTTGAAGATGGTGTTCAATAAGCCCCGATCGTTATCTGACCAGGTTTCCACCTCCAACTCTGCTGCAACCGTTAACTGTTCCAGCACCACAGATGCTTTTTGTCTGCCGATCATCGCATACATGTCCAATACAGTGCAGATTTTCTTTTTAAATCAAAGTAAGGCATCCAGTTTGCCATCATATTGGGGCAGCCACGCCGCTCCTGGGACATATGAAAGGATGATCGGCATGATCGGTGCCACCACATCGGCCCCGGGCGCAGCCGCTTGTGCTACCGGTGCAGGCCCAGCTGCACTCCTGTCGTCCGGTGCCTTCATTTTTCCCGTCCCCTTTGGTTGTTCTCACCACTATCGAGGGGACTGGAGCACGTCCAGAGATTCCAGGTTAGAACACTGCCTTCTTCCGCCCGCGCTTGCATGAGGTGTGGGCGGGGATCCCCTTTCACGCCTTTTTCACCACAGTGATGGTGCAGTTGTTTTTTCACAAAAATAAAATGGCGGTAGTTTGCACACTAAAACAGTCCATAAGGCATACGTCACCCATGTTAATGGGTCCAGTCCATATCCTGTTGGGACGCCAGGCTAAAAGCTGTGTCACCCAGGGCTATGGGGTACTCAGTCCCGGGCCGTATATGTACGGGGATGCTGTGTCATGGTTGTGTAATGGCTGATGCCTGCTTCCGTGATACAAGGGAATTGAAAGAGTTTGTATTCTGACACGATTATGGTGATGGAACCGCTGCTGCACAGTCTGTTACCTCTGGGGCTCATGGTGGTGGCAGCCTGGATGGTAGACCCTCCGCAAGTAGGGCTGGGCCCCAGAGAGTGAATAAAGGGGTCCGTCGCAGGAAGAAGGGAGACCATACAATGGGGATGCAGTGCAACTTCTGTTTACTCACAGGGTTGTTGAGTTGTGGCCCTGAGGATGCCTGGTTCAGACCCCTGGTCGCTTTTGTTCTAGTGCCGGTGTGGTTACCTGGTAGTTTCTTTCCCCGGCACCTCTCAATGGTTAGGGGGACCCCGTAGCCTGGAGTGTTTGTGGGTCCCTTACTGTCTGACGGCAGTTTCTCGTCCATACGGCGAGCAGTGTGAACCCTGTAGGGTCGGTGTTCTGTTTCGGTCCCTGGCTCAATCTTTACTGCTGGTGCCCCTGGATTCTTTGGGTCAGTGAGGTCCATAAAGGTCCCCTCACTGTGCAGGTATTTTTCAGGTTGCCTAAAGCTGTCACCTGACCTAGGGCCTTGTGCCCTGTTGGTGCTCTTGTTCCAGAGGTACATGGCTGTACCGTCCCTGGCAACCACTCTCCTTGCCACTTAGGTCACTGTTACACGACCCCGTTTGGAGACACGTCTGTCCCCTTCAACTGTCACTACTTGACTCTCCGTCTGACTGTCTATTTTTGTTTGTCCCCTCCCACCGGGCTGTCGGCTAGTGGACTGGACTGGCTCCGCCTCTGGGTGGCCCTCCATTGGGTCCCGGACTAGTCAGTCATCCCTATTGGGGAGTGGGAAACTGGGGATGTTATGTGTTTTGGTGGTACCAGCACTGGTCTTCCAGGTTCCTGGGGCTAGGCCCTGCATCTTGGTCAAGATGCAGTACCTAATAGTGCACTACACATCAAGCTATGTATACGTGCACTATAGGGACACCATAATGTGTAAATTGGACCTGTTGGGGAGACAATACTGTGTATACGATAGCTTTAATGTTTATACTGTATACAAGGGTGTTTTGGGAGCATTATTCTGTGTGAGGCAAAAATGTAATGCAATCCGTGTGAAACCGTGAATTTCGGAAATTCCACTTGCACTCAATCCTCCGCAAATATGAATTTACAAAAGTTTTGCACAGTTGTGCTGAATGCAGAGACACGCTTGCAAAATGTTTTGCAATTTAATCTTCAAGCAATATAATTTAAAAACAAACACACAAATTTAATATATTTTAGAAGAGTAGTATGGAAAACTGTAACATTCTACTATATTTCTAAAAAGTCACTGTTCCCTGACCACAGGTTACGTTGGAAATAACGTAGAATACGTCACAGTCAAAAACAGCTGAATCATCCAAGTTTCCAGTGAAATTGATTATCACCTGAACTCAAACATTAAGATAAATATTAACCATATACCAAAGAAATCATGAGCAATATGGTGTTGGTAAAGTACAGCTAAATATTAACTTTTCACTAAAGTTGGTACATGAAAACAATCCCTGATAACTACCAGAATTCAAACAAAACTCTTTATATGACAATAGAATCAATATAACATCCTATATTAATATTGGTTCAAGGGTATAAATATACTAAAATCCATTAAAATGAGAGATTTACAGAATCAGAATATACAAATCAGGGAACACTGAAGTCAAAGTAACAGGGGTTTTCAAAGTTACAATAATAAATTCATCCAAAAAGCTGAGAGATGTCACTTGATAACATTAGGATAGCAGATGCTAGAACCGGGTGGCACTTGATAACATTAGGATAGCAGATGCTAGAACCGGGTGGCACTTGATAACATTAGGATAGCAGATGCTAGAACCGGGTGGCACAGGTTAAATTACATAAATCAGAAAAATGGATACAGATGTACGATTGAGGGTTCTTTCTTCTTTGGTGTTTTTTGGTTATGCATATTGATGCTGGGTATGAAAATATAGTAAGTAACAACACAACAACATACGGTTGCTTGCTCTGGGTAAATACACCATGCATGCAGGTTAGATGTGTGCTGCATAAGGGATCAGCCAATATGTAATGAATAAGCTCAAGTTACCAGGCTATAATGTAATGTAAATGCAGTGAAAGACTAGGAACCACTGAGCAAATAGTGGGAAAAAAGGTAAAACAATTGTATTGATATCTCAAGCAGTGCACAACGACATGGTGGGAGAGAACAGTTACCATGAGACACATGCGCCTGACCCCGACGCATGTTTCGTAATCTTCAGTAAAATGGATTGTCGTCTGAATTTTGTATGAATTTATTACTGTTACTTTGAAAATCCCCGTTACCTTGACTTCAATGAATTTTGCCTTCTGATTCTGTAGATTTATCATTTTAATGGATTTTAGTATATTTATCCCTTTGAACCACTGTCAATAAAGGATTTCTATATTGACTCTATTGTCATATACAGAGTAGTGATGACGAGCGAGCGTGCTCAGCACTGCTCGTTCCTTAGCTTTAGGGTGCTCCATCAAATAACGAATAGGGATGAGCGAACCTCAACTGTAAAGCTCAGGTTCTGTGCCGAACACTGCATGTCCGGGTCTTGGACTTGAACATGAACTTACAACCAGATGTGCGGAATACTATTGGGGCTATATAACAACCACAACACATTGCTAGATATAATAGATATGTAACATTGAGACTGTATTTAGTATTTTCTCAAGTTTATTGTGCTGTTTTGAAAAGAAAGTAGTATTCTTCACGTCCTACGCAATGGGATAGAAAAAGTTGTGAAATCGCCCCTAACTTTTGCTCAATCCATCCCTGGCAGACCTCCAACAAGTATAAATTTCAAATCTCACAGTACAACGCAATCACTGTCAACAAAAACTTTCCAGGATGGTGAGTGTATTCTATTCTACATGAATTCTGAAGGGGAATTTTATAACTAGTATTCAAGTTATTTGTATAAATGAATAGACAACATTTATTCATGCAATGAGATTTTTGTCTAGATTCTATCTTGTAGGATATGTTCATTTTTAAGGTTTTTTTCTTTCTTAAGTTAACCCATTAAGCACCCACTTACTTTGTCCTGACAAGTTTTTTGTTGTTGTATTCCAAAAGCTATTTTATTTATTTTTTTTTTGTAAATGTATCTATATGAGGGCTTGTTTTTCACATCATAATTGCTCTATTTTGGGGTATATATTATGAACTAATTAGATGTTAAAACTCTTTTTAGGAATGCAAACAGTAATAACCATTCTGCAATTTTGGGAATTTATTTTCTTAATTTTGCATTTATGATGTTCACCAAATAGTAGCAAGGGCACATTAAATTAATTCCTTGAATCACCACAAATAGGAGGCATAGCCAACACTTGAGAGGAAAGAGATCGTATTTAAAATGATCTAGACACACTCGAACAATGGCCCGAGGAAAACAGAATTGTGTTTAACAGGGACAAATTCAAAGTCCTACATTTGGATAAAAGAAATTTAAAAAGCACATATAGTATAGGAGGAATAGAACTAGATGAAAGCATTGGGGAAAAGGACTTGGGTATAATAGTAGATCCTAGATTCAACATGAGCCAACAATGCGGTGCTGCAACTAAAAAGGCAAAAAAAATTCTGGGATCTATCAAAAAGAGCATTGAATCTAGATCAAAAGAGGTAATTATTTCCCTATGCTCTACCCTTGTCAGACCCCATCTGGAATACTGTGTACAGTTCTGGGCGCCCCAATTCAAGAAAGACATTGATATCTTGGAGCAAGTCCAGAGAAGAGCAACCAAGGTGGTAGAAGGTCTGCAAACCATGTCCTATGAAGAACTAGGAATGCTTAGTTTCCAAAGAGAAGGCTGAGAGGAGACTTAATAGTGATCTACAAATATATGAAAGACAGTCACAGTGCTGCGGGAACTACCCTATTCTCATTAGCACAAGGAAGTACAAGAAGCAATGGGATGAAACTAAAAGGAAGGAGATTCAGATTAGACATTAGGAACAACGTTCTGACAGTGAGGGTAGTTAGAGAGTAGAACAGGCGGCCACAATAGAAATCTTCAAGCCGAAGCTGGATAAACATATAGCTAGGATGATTTGCGGTCCCTTCCATCTCTGCCAGTCTATGATTCTAGAAGTTTATGATAACAATGTTATGTAATTTGATCAATTTTGCACGATTAAAATATTAACAAAAACAACACATTTTGTATCCCCATTTTCTATTAACCAGAATTTTTTTTGTTTTTTTTTTTCTGGGGAATGAGCTACTGAATGTGTGTGCTCTTTTTGTTTTCCACGATGAAATTACATAATTGGTATCATTTTGGGGTATATATAACTTTTTGATTTACTTTTACTCTATTTTTGTGAAATATGGTGAGAAAAAAAATAGCAATTCTGCCACTGTTTTTTTAAAATCGATTTTATTGTATTGGTTAAATAGCATGATCACTTTATAGATCAGATGATTACAGACACTGCAACGCCAATTATGTGTTCCTTTTTATAACTTTTACATTTTTACTTAACACTATATAGGGTAATTTTTTTGTCTTTTAGTATTTTAGAATTTTATATTATTTTTTGATTTTTAGTCCCACTTTGATATTTTAACTTGTATGAGACACTCATATTCTAAAAGCTAAATTTTGGTACTATAGTATATTGTTCATATAAGTGCCCCTTCTCCCTGTATAACCACTTTTGCTATTGACAGCACCATTAAAGGGGTTAAAATGCAGGGTCTAGTTTTGATCTCAACAAGAACACGGCTATTAGGCATCTTTCACATATCCATGTTGCAGGTACGTGTAATATCCATTTTTTCACAAATATAATGTGTTCTCCTGGAAAGCTATAGTGCTAACACATGTCCATGGGTAAATGAAAAACATGTACATCCTACGGATGGCGTCAGTGTACCATCCATGTGCTGTACGTATTTAGTTTGCCAAGCATAGGAGAAGTTTTGCCATTTATTTATTTATTTATCTATCAGTGAAAAAGACTGATCACACACTGATGGTAAAAACGGACACACAGATGACACACTGATACAAAACACCGATGACACTGGTACCATTTTTTTCATGTACATGTTAACCTGATGCTGCCACTTTCCAATTTTGTGTTTTTGTATTTTCCTCCTCCCTCCCAGAGCCATTACTTTATTTTTCTGTCTACATAGATGTATGATGGCTTGTTTTTTTGTGGGATGAGTTGTACTTTTGAATGACACCATTCATTTTAGCATAACATAACATAATGCAATAGAAAAAAGGAAAAATTCCAAGTGTGGTGAAATTGTGAAACTCCTCCTTCAATGTTGACTTTTGTCTTAGGCCCCCTTCACATGTCAGTGATTCAAGTGTGTATGTTACTGTTTTTACATGTACCAGAATCACGGATATTCGCAGACCCATTAAAATCAATGGGTCTGTGCACACATCAGTGATATCTCATGAGTGTCCATGAGTCTGCACAGAGGCAAGTCCGTTTTTCTCTGGCATAACTGATGTCACATGGACCACGCAGTGGTGTGATCCGTTTGACACGTACCAGAGAACTCATGTATCTGTGAAATAAAATTATTTTTATACTCACCTGTCTCCAGCAATGCTGTCTCCAGCCTTAAGGAATTGTTTTTACGACATACATTTTCTGGTAAAAATGACCTTGCAATATAATTTTCCACATCCGTACACTAAGACCCGTTTCACATGTCAGTGAAAAACACAGATGTTTTTCACTGGCGTGTAAAACACGCACATGTCCCTGCGTGTGCCGAAAATCACGGCACACGTGGGTTGTCTAAGTGCAATCCGGGCTCCGTTCTCCGTGGCCCATGATTGCACTTAGAGATTCAGTCACCTGCGCCCGCTCCCGCTGTCCATGGTGCTGATCGCTCCCGCGACGCAGCATCCGGCCGGCGGTGACCCCTGCAGGAGCTGCTTCCGGGTCGGCTGTGTCGCACATAATGAATATGCGCGACAGTAATCAGCTGGCACAGAAGGAGCAGGGAGGACGGGCTGCAGAGGACATCGCTGGACGCCGGGTGAGTTAAAATGTTTTTTATTTTAAAAGCACGTTTTTTTCTGGCACGTGTTTCACGGACCACAGCACTGCGTGGTCCGTGGAACATCAGTGATGCCAGAAAAAAATGGACATGTCTCCGTGCAGCAAACACGCACACGCGGGTACGCTGCACGGAGACATGTGCAGTGACAAATCACTGACGTGTGAGCAGACCCATTCATTATAATGGGTCTGCGTATGTCAGTGATTCTGGTACGTTTAAAAAAAAGCACAAATCACTGACGTGTGAAAGGGGCCTTATGGTGATACCAAAGATGTCCAGTTTTTTTCTATTATTTTAGTGGTGAAAAAAATGTAGACGTTTTGAAAAAATAATTTTTGGTTTGTGTCACCATTTTCTGAGACTTGTAACATTTTCATTCTTTGATTCATGGAGCTGCATAAGGACTTATTTTTTCAGAATGAGGCATCATTTTCATTGATACCATTTTGGGATAAATATCACATATTGATCGCTTCTTACAGCATTTTTTGTGGTATTGCAGGGACCAAAAAAACTTAATTTGTTCATTTCTAATTGTTCTCTGTTTACAAATTAGGGCAATTATTTCATATTTTGATATATTGGACTTTTATGAATGCGGTGATGTCAAAAATGCTAAGGGTTTTTTTATCTTTATTTTTAATGAGTGAAAGGTTGGTGATTTGAAGAATGTTGTTTTTTTTTTATTTATATATATATATATATATATATATATATTTTATATATATATATATATATATATATTTTCTAAAACATCTTTTTACTGTATTTCTTAGTGCCCTTAGGGGACTTGAACCTGCAATCGTCTGATCACTTGTGCTATATACAGTAGTACCACAATATTGCTGTATATAGTAAAAATCATGGTCTCCTTTCAAGCCCGGTCACAGGCTGGATTTCAAGAGCGTTCCATAATGAAATTGATTATCACCTGAACTCAAACATTAAGATAAATATTAACCATATACCAAAGAAGTTATTAACAACATGGTGTTAGGGCCAGGTGGACGGGCAGACCCAGGAGGTGGATCCACTGGGCCGAACTCCTCACTGAAGGCAAGGTGTCCGGTAGCCGGAGCACTACAGGTAGCAGGACAGTCCGTTCCAAAGAGTGGAGTGTAGAAGTCCCTGGGACCACGGAGTCACCGAAGGTAGTCCGGATGGCGGAGCTCAGGTTCGGAGGCCGAGATGTTGTCAGGCAGAGTCCGGAACCGATGGAGCGAGAAGACGGGTCACCACAGGGATCAGAGATGGTATGGACTGACGGGATGGCGGACAGTCACCGTTCGGGGTACGGGAATCGTCAGGACCGGATGGCGTGGCAGGAGCGGCTCTAGGAGAGAGATAGGTAAGTATACCAGCAGACACAAGGAGACCTGACTCCTAGCTTAGCAAAACACGACGAACAGGCGACGCCCTCCAGGCAGGGAGCTCCTAATATACCTGACCCTGACTGATGCAATATCCTGTTAGAGAGTGCAGGGCCTTTAAGAGGAAGTCAGTGACCGCGCGCGCGCCCTAATGCACATGCGTGACGCCCGGGTGCCGGAGGCCAGAGCAGGGAGCGGTGCCGAGGAGGACGTGTGGCTGGGGGCAGGGGACCCGGGGACAGGAGCGGTGAGTGAGAAACGACGTCGGGACCCGGGGAGCGTGACAGTACCCCCCCCCAGGCCCCCCTCCCCACAACCGGGACATGAAGGCACGAATCAGAGGAGTACCCACGTTCTCCCGAGGTTCCCAGGACCTATCCTCGGGACCATAACCTGTCCAGTCGACCAGGAAGTACTGCCGTCCCCTGACGGTCTTCATGGCCACGATATCTCTTACCGCATAGATGTCATCATCGGCTATGGGAGGAGGAGGACAGGTATCAGAGGAGAAGGGACCAAGGACAACAGGTTTCAGCAAGGACACATGGAAGGAGTTGGGTATCCGCATGGAGGGCGGTAGCTGCAACTTGTAGGACACCTCGTTGATCTTCCTGAGGACCTTGAAGGGACCGATGTACCGCGGACCCAGCTTGTACGATGGAATCTTGAGTCGGACGTACTTGGAGGCAAGCCAGACCAAGTCCCCAGGAGAGAAGCGAGGAGGATCAAGACGTCTCTTGTCCGCATGTCTCTTCATTCGTGCAGCAGCATGTCCCAGGGAGGTCTTGACTGAGGCCCATAAAGCGGAGAAGTCTCTAACTAGGGCATCTGCTGCAGGTACATCGGAAGCTGGAGAGACTGGTAACGGCACAGAAGGCTGGAGACCATAGACAACATGGAAGGGAGAACTGGAGGTGGATTCGCTGACCTGGTGGTTATAAGAGAATTCAGCCCAAGGAAGGAGCGTGGACCAGTTGTCCTGGTGGACATTGACGTAGTGACGAAGGAAGGTGGTCATGATCTGGTTGACTCGTTCCACTTGTCCGTTTGACTGAGGGTGGTAGGCAGAGGAAAAGTCCAGAGACACCCCCAGGTGTTTACAGAGAGCCCTCCAGAAGCGTGAGGTGAATTGGGTTCCTCTGTCGGACACGATATGGGCAGGAAAGCCATGCAGCCGGAAGATGTGCTGTATGAAGGCGTCCGCAAGCTCTTGAGCAGAGGGCAATCCGGCCATAGGATCAAAATGAGCCATTTTCGAGAATCGGTCCACCACGACCCAGATGACCGTATGACCGGAGGACAAGGGCAAGTCCGTGACAAAGTCCATGGCTATGTGTTGCCATGGAATGGAAGGAGTCGGCAGAGGGAGAAGAGGACCAAAGGGCAGGTGCTTAGGCGTCTTGTTCCGGGCACAGGAGGAACATGCAGAGACGAAGGCGGTGACATCCGTTCGAAGAGATGGCCACCAATAGTGACGGGCGATGACGCCCCAGGTTTTCTTCTGACCGGCGTGTCCGGCCACTTTCGAGGAGTGTCCCCATTGGAGGACCTTGAGTCGGTCGGTCTCCGTGACGTAAGTCTTCCCAGGAGGGATCCGGGCCAGGGAGACGGGAGCCACCGGGATGACCTTGCTAGGACAGATGATGGGCTGGCTTGGCTCCTCCTCTTGGTCTACCGGAACAAAGGACCTAGACAGGGCATCTGCCCGTATGTTCTTGTCTGCAGGCCGGTAGTGTAGCTGAAAGTCAAACCTGGCGAAGAAGAGAGACCAACGTGCTTGGCGCGGATTCAGCCTTTGAGCGGAGCGTATATACTCCAGGTTTTTGTGGTCAGTATAGATGATCACCGGGTAAACCGCTCCCTCCAGGAGATATCGCCATTCCTCTAACGCCATCTTAACGGCCAGGAGCTCTCGATCACCAATGGTATAATTGCGTTCTGGGGCTGAGAAGATCTTGGAGAAGAAGCCGCAGGTGACCATCTTCCCGGTGGCGGACTTCTGCATAAGTACGGCTCCTGCCTCTGCGGAGGAGGCGTCAACCTCCAGGGTGAATTGGCGGTTCAACTCAGGACGGTGAAGGACGGGAGAAGAAGCAAAGAACCGCTTCAGAGAGCAGAAGGCGGCTTCGGCCTCGGGTGTCCAAGCCTTCGGATTGGCCCCCTTCTTGGTCAGGGCGGAGAGCGGAGCAGTTAGGGTCGAGAAGTGAGGGACGAACTGGCGATAGTAGTTAGCAAAACCGAGGAAACGGATGGCTTTTAGTCCCGAAGGAGGAGGCCAGTCGAGGATAGCAGAGACCTTCCCGGGATCCATCTGCAGTCCGGTGTCCGATATTACATAGCCCAAAAAGGGGAGGGATGATTGTTCGAACACACACTTCTCGTGTTTGGCGTATAAGCGATTCTTCCTCAGCCTCTGTAGCACGATCTGCACGTGCTCTCTGTGGGTACGTAGGTCTGGGGAGTAGATTAAGATGTCGTCCAGGTATACGACTACACAGACATAGAGGAGGTCCCTGAACACGTCGTTCACCAGCTCCTGGAAGACTGCCGGAGCATTGCAAAGGCCGAAGGGCATCACGCAATATTCATAGTGCCCGTCCCGGGTGTTGAAGGCGGTCTTCCACTCGTCCCCGGAGCGTATGCGAACCAGGTTGTAGGCCCCACGGAGATCCAATTTGGTGAATATACGGGCTCCCCGGAGCCGATCGAAGAGTTCAGGGATGAGAGGCAGGGGGTATTTGTTTTTCACTGTGATCTGGTTTAGTCCCCAGTAATCGATACAGGGCCGTAGGTCGCCTTCTTTTTTCTTGACGAAGAAGAAGCCCGCACCAGCCGGGGACGAGGACCTTCGAATGAACCCCCGTGCCAGGTTCTCGGTGATGTATTCAGACATGGCCCGCGTCTCAGCAGGGGACAAAGGGTATATCCGTCCCCGAGGGGGTGTGGTTCCCAGCAGAAGGTCAATGGCACAGTCGTAGGGTCGATGTGGAGGCAATACCTCCGACTCCTTTTTATCGAACACATCTGCGAAGGACCAATAGGCTGGAGGAAGACCAGGTAAGGAGTCCGGGGCCGGAGAACGACGGACGGGCTGGACTGACTGGAGGCAGTTCTCATGACAGGACGGGCCCCAGCGGATGATTTCTCCGGTACGCCAGCTGACCGTAGGTTCATGTACCCGCAACCAGGGTAAACCCAGCAGAAGCGGATGAGACATGCGTGGCAGAACATAGAAGGCGATTTCTTCGGTGTGTAGCGCACCGATACGCAGTTTCACAGGTTTAGTGACGAACAGGACGGAATCAGAGAGGGGTTCCCCATCCACAGAGGCTATCACAAGCGGTGTCTGCAGCGGGGTGACAGGTAACTGGTACTTGTCAACTGTGGCCTGGTGGATGAAGTTACCCGCGGCCCCGGAGTCGAGATAGGCCTCTGCCGTGAAGCGGATTTCTCCTGTTGTCACCTGTACAGTCCATGTCACTGGGTCAGAGAGCTTCCCAGTACCTAGGGTGGCCTCTCCTACCAACCCTAGGCTTTGGAGTTTCCCTGGGCAGGCATGCACCTGGTGTGCGCCGTCTCCACAATAGAAGCAGAGACCCTTGGCGGCTCGTTCCGCTCGACGCTGCTCGGAGGACCGTAGCTGGTCTATTTGCATGGACTCCATGGGCTCATGGATGGAGGAGCCAGACAGCCCGGATGAGGAGAGGATAGGCTTCTGTGGAGAAGCGGAGTGCCTTACAGGGCGCCGCTCGCGGGACATTTCCTTAGACCTTTCTTGAAAGCGGAGATCTATCCGGGTTGCGAGGGTGATCAATCAGGGCGTCCAAGGTGGAGGGGACGTCTCGGCCGGCCAGCTCGTCCTTGATACGACCGGTAAGCCCCTCCCAGAAGGCGGCAGTCAAGGCTTCATTGTTCCACCCCAACTCAGATGCCAGCGTGCGGAACCGGATGGCATACTGACCAACTGTCAAAGTTCCTTGGCGTAGCCTGAAGAGGGATGAGGTGGATGAAGAAGCACGTCCGGGTTCATCGAACGCGGTGCGGAAGGTGTGCAGGAAGTCCTGGATGTTGGTGGTTACTGGATCTTCCCTCTCCCACAAGGGGTTCATCCATGCCAGTGCTTCACCCTCCAGATGAGACATGACGAAGGCAACCTCAGCTTGGTCGGAAGCGAAGAGATGTGGGAGCAGTTTGAAGTGCAGGGAGCACTGGTTCAAGAACCCACGGCAGTTCTTGGGGTCCCCGGCAAACCGAGGCGGAGAGGCTAGTCTCAGTTGCGAGGTCGCAGAAGTTGTCCCTACGGAAGCCGTGGATGTGGCGGAAGTGGACAGGGACGTGGCTGTGGATTGCAGTGTGTTCAGGCGGGTGTCCACTGACGTCATGAAGGCCAACATACGGGATTGGGTCTCTCGCTGACGTACCAGCTCCTGCTGCAATCCGGCCAGTTGGGATGCTAGTGCTTCGGCGGGATCCATGGCCTGTTCGTTCTGTTAGGGCCAGGTGGACGGGCAGACCCAGGAGGTGGATCCACTGGGCCGAACTCCTCACTGAAGGCAAGGTGTCCGGTAGCCGGAGCACTACAGGTAGCAGGACAGTCCGTTCCAAAGAGTGGAGTGTAGAAGTCCCTGGGACCACGGAGTCACCGAAGGTAGTCCGGATGGCGGAGCTCAGGTTCGGAGGCCGAGATGTTGTCAGGCAGAGTCCGGAACCGATGGAGCGAGAAGACGGGTCACCACAGGGATCAGAGATGGTATGGACTGACGGGATGGCGGACAGTCACCGTTCGGGGTACGGGAATCGTCAGGACCGGATGGCGTGGCAGGAGCGGCTCTAGGAGAGAGATAGGTAAGTATACCAGCAGACACAAGGAGACCTGACTCCTAGCTTAGCAAAACACGACAAACAGGCGACGCCCTCCAGGCAGGGAGCTCCTAATATACCTGACCCTGACTGATGCAATATCCTGTTAGAGAGTGCAGGGCCTTTAAGAGGAAGTCAGTGACCGCGCGCGCGCCCTAATGCACATGCGTGACGCCCGGGTGCCGGAGGCCAGAGCAGGGAGCGGTGCCGAGGAGGACGTGTGGCTGGGGGCAGGGGACCCGGGGACAGGAGCGGTGAGTGAGAAACGACGTCGGGACCCGGGGAGCGTGACACATGGTATTGGCAAAGTACAGCTAAAGATTAACTTTTCTCTAAAGTTTGTACATGAAAACAATCCTTGATATCTACCAAAACTATATGACAATAGAATCAATATAACAATTTTATATTGATATTTGTTCAAAGGTATAAACATGCGAAAATCCATTAAAATGAGAAATGTACCGAATCACAACATAAAATTCAGGTAACACTGAAGTTAAAGTAACAGGGGTTTTTAAAGTGACTGTAATAAATTCATCCAAAAAGCTCAGAGATGTCACTTGATAACATTAGGATAGCATTTACTATAACCAGGTGGCACAGCTTCAATTAAAAATGGATACAGATTTACTATTGAGGGTTCCTTCTTTTTTGGTATTGTTTGGTTATGCATATTCATGCTGAATATGAAAATATAATAAGTAAATAGGAGCTCATTACCACAGGATTAAAAGTAGTTATTTGCACATTGATGTACAACATGACAATGTACCATGATATAGTGCTTGCTGTGAGTAAATGCACCGTGCATGCAGGTTAGAAGTGTACTGCATAAGGAATCAGCCAATATATAATGAATAGCTTCAAGTTACCAGGCCATAATGTAATGTAAATGCTTTGAAAAACCACTAAGCAAACAGTGAGAAAAAAGGTAAAACAATTGTATGTATTACGTCCCCATTGAAGTCCGCTCCAGCGACTTCTGCTTCAATCACCAGGTGACGCCGTGTTCCTGCCGTGGATAGTGCTGGTAATGGGAGAGGAGTCTATGCCAGCGGCGCTGGTGGGCGCAGGCTCTGCTCAGCCACTGGGCTGGGTTTCCTTGCAATCTGCAGTACCACTGGCTGACTGTAGGTGGCATGTGTATTCCAGCTGAAGTTACCATCAGTCAGCTACAACCAATGGGAAGACACCACACCCTTCTTATTTCCCCTCCTGTCTGCTGACCACTGCCAGAGATAGTTCTGTATTCCTGGTTCCTGTCCTGCCCTATTCTGATTAGTGATTCTGGTGTTTTGACTTCTGTTTTTTTCCTGACTACTCTCCTGCCTGCTGTTTATATACCTCGCTGCTCGATCCGGATTTGACCTCTGCTTTGTTTCCTGATTACGTCCTTGCCTGCGTGATTCTGTCCCTGTTTTGCATTTCCCAACTGCAAATACTCTCATCGGACTGCAGCCTACCACTGGTAGTAATCTCCAGGGCCCTGTGTAATTCCAAATCCCTGTATAGGGGTTAAAGGGTTTCAGAGTTCTAGGGGTTCTGCTTGGTGAGTGGCTTCCCTCTAGCCTGTCCATTACAGCCAGTCTGAGTCTGTTGATCCATCATGGCGAGAGAGAAAAGTTACCATGAGACACATGTGCCTGACCCCAATGCATGTTTTGTAATCTTCATTGAAATGGATTGTTGTCTGAATTTTGTATGAATTTATTAGTTACTTTGAAAACTCCCATTAACTTGACTTCAATGAATTTTGCCTTCTGATTCTGTACATTTATCATTTTAATGGATTTTAGTATATTTATCCCTTTGAACCACTGTTAATAAAGGATTTTTATGTTGATTTTATTGTCATATACAGAGTAGTGATGAGTGAGCATGCTGTCTTGTGTTCTGACCCTGGTGAAGTGAAGAGTACTCTAATACCAGCTGATTTAAAATAGCTTTAATACTGCCTGGTGCAAACATCTTAAATATAGCATGGTGCACTACTGTGTCATTATGACTATGGGACAGCGATGTACCAGGGCTCTTAAGCTGTCTCTCAAGCTAGGGGACCCTATGCTATCCCTATGCTATCCCTAATCTCAGGGATATGTGGCGCCCCTGACCTGGTCAGGCACCACTGAGTACTGCACCCATGCTGGGGACAGTACAATACAGGTAATCCAGAAGGCTGACAGGGGTGTGGAACACAGGCGCATAGTGATCAGGTCTCACACATGTACCCATGAGAGGACCCCTGGGGATCCCAGGAGGGGGAAAAGCCTTGACCTTCACTGGAATAGTGGAGGGGGCCAAAAGCCTCCATCTCCTCTCAAGGGGTGTGGTAAGAGAGTCTGGTTGCTAGGTGGCGTAGGCAAGAACAGGAGAGGAGGGGCAGTGAGTCAGTTAGAGCAGAGAACTCCATAGGGCTCAGTGAGGAGCAGACCTGTGGGGCTGTTGCTGTCTAACAGCGCCCGCGCAGTGGCTACTGACGGGGGAGAACGGTCAACTAGGAGTGCTACCCGAAATCCATCTTCAGCTAAAGAGAGAGCGACGGAGTGGGAAGTAAGGAGACTGCTAGAGAGTACCAGGCCCAAACGGGCGGCAGATCCCGAAGCGGAGATAGATCCAGCTTTCTTTTGCTAAACCTGCCGGTGTGGGGCTCTCAAAGCCCACGCCACAACACCACAAAAAGCCGCAGCCACGTAGCCACAGTTAGGGCCCATAGCTCACAGGAGGCAAGAAGCTGGAGTGATCTGGCCCAGGCGACAAGCACACGGCGAACGAAGGGGAGAGAGGCTGCAGCATCTTCCCTGGGTGACCCCCATAGGGACTCAAAGTCGGGGTCACCCCAAACCACCAAGGGCTAAGGAAGGCGAGTTGGTAGTCACCCTCATAAAGTCAGCCTGAAGGATACCTGGTTCCCACCTGGTTCATCTCAGCTACGCCCGGGCTACTCACCCTGCCATCAAATGTGAGTAAAGCCCTTGAAAGACAATTCTGCCTGTGTGGAGTTATTCTGCGCCTTGTGGTACTACGCACCTACATCGGGCCCTGGGGCTTGCCTCACTCTCAGGAGGCTATCCCAACTAACTGCACATACCATCAGCCCCAGGCGACCCTCAACCTGCAGTGGCGGTCCCTACTGGCCGCAATACTGAGAGTGGCGTCACGACAAGAAGAAGATCTCCTACCTGTGACCAGATCCAGCTGAGTGGAGTCCCTGAAGGTAATGCACCGACACAACACCTGTGGGGCTTCACATCTGGCGTCACGAACAGGATAAGGACTAGACCTGTCCAGACAGGTGACCATGTGCCTGGGCGGTCCGCTTGGAAAATTGGAAGCGCCGCCATATTGCCACCATGAAAAGCGCGCTGAAAAACAACAGCAGCCCGCGCTGGGAGAAGTTACCGCCCACGAAGAGGTGTGGCTACCCAGAGATCCCCTGCAGAGTTCTGACCTCGCTTGTGAAGAGAGCGGAAGCGTCCAGAGACGTCGGGACAGAAAGGGAGCCACAAGCTTGCTGCTGGGAGAGGAGCTGCTGAAAGAGGCAGAGCAGAAACTGAACAGCTTGCTATCAGAGGCAACGGCGAGTCCACAGCTGGAGAGTCGTGCAGAAGAGGGCGCAGAAGAAATGGCGTCTGACCGCAGAAATCCAGAACCGGGCTCCGCTGCCTGGTGGTATCGGGAGCTGGCCCAGTTCTGCGACCGACTGGAGACCCGGGTTGTGGAGCAGATCCGGGAAGAACGAATGGAAATGCTGGAGATGACCGCGGCGGTTCGGGCCTATGAAAGGAGAGCCGCGCGCCGAGTGCCAGACAGGACGGCGATGACGCAGACCCCGATGCTGCCACCGATGGGTGAGTCCAGTATTACCCCTGCCGGCCCGGATGCCCCGACCCCTGCTGCCACGCTCGCGGTCCCTGAAGAGGCGCCCGGCGCGGCGACGCTGAGCCAGGCCGCAGCCACGCCAGGTGCGGCCCGCCAAGCCCAGGCCGCCGCAGCGATGCCCTGCTCGGCCCGCCAAGCCCCGGCCGCCGCAGCGATGCCCTGCTCGGCCCGCCAAGCCCCGGCCGCCGCAGCGATGCCCTGCTCGGCCCGCCAAGACCCGGCCGCCGCAGCGATGCCCTGCTCGGCCCGCCAAGCCCCGGCCGCCGCAGCGATGCCCTGCTCGGCCCGCCAAGCCCCGGCCACCGCAGCGATGCCCTGCTCGGCCCACCAAGACCCGGTCCCTGCAGCGACGCCCAGCCCAGCCTGCACAGATCCCATCGCAGCTGCGACGCCGATCCAGGCCGCCGCCATACAGGGTGCGGCCCGCCAAGACCAGGCCGCCGCCAAACAGGGCGCGGCCCGCCAAGACCAGGCCGCCGCCATGCCGGGCGCGGCCCGCCAAGACCAGGCCGCCGCCATACAGGGCGCGGCCCGCAAAGAGATTGCATCACCATTTACCCCGGCCTGCAAGGCCAGAGCAGACACCGCTCCCCAGTCCAAAGAGGTCCCTGCTAGGAAGTCCCTGATAGGAGAGGACCCCGAATACTGGAAGCTGAAGGCTGACCTAGAGGCCCGGTTCCCACAAGAGATGGTGGATCGGTATCTGCTCCCTCCGCATACCCCCAAGGAGATTCAGGCAACCCCTGCAGCCGCGCCAGAGAGTCCACCGCCCAGACCAGCTGAGGACCACTCATCTCCAGCGCTACCACAACCAGAGTGCTCAGAAGCACTAAGGGGGAGAGGAGGCCAGGAAGCTGAGGAGCTGACTCCGGAGCCACCGGCAGTGGAGCAATACTCAGAGCCGGAGATGTTACCCTATTCCCGTTGGGATGAAGAGGACTTGACACCGTCTGCTGATGAAGACCAGCCCAGAAACCTCACCTGGGGCCCTGCAGGCATTGAGGTAACAGCCCAGCAGAACCCAGCCCGCAAGACAAGGCGTCGCAACAGAACAACGCTGTCCCCTGCACCACAGTCTCCAGAGCAGAGAGAAGTTACAGCCAGAGACCTACAGGAGAAAAGGTTCCTGAGAAGAGCCAAAGCCCAGGTCAGAGGACCCCTTTGCAGAGGAGTAGTAGAGGATTTCAATTTGAGAAGTGGATATGGATTCATTGTAGCCCCTGGTATCAAAGAAGGGATATTTGTCAACAGAAGAGATGTGAACGCTCATCTGCCTAGAGGACACCCTGGCAGAAACTTAAAGATGGGAAATACAGTACAATTCACTATGCATGAAGGCGAAAGAGGATTGTATGCGCTTGATGTAGTGCCATGTCCCAAGGAAGAAAGAAAAGACAGAGATAAAGAAACAGATGCAGCAAAGGAAACAGATGAAGATCAAGAAAGAAAAGACAAGGAACCTACAGATGAGACTACCTCAGACGACGACAAAGAGCAAGAAAGCAGCAGGTGCCGCAGCCCTACAGGCCCAAGCCCTGGTGAAGAGGAATCTGCCTAAGTTCAAGTAAAGTACAGCAAGTTTTGACCAGTTTGGAAAGTTTGTTTTTGCAACGTTTTAAAGTTCAAGAATGTGCCCACATAAACTATTGTGAGAAAACCATAAACCTTAAGGCTATGAACTGGCTATAGCCACAAACTCTCGCAGTGTAAATAGTTACACCAGAGGGCACCACCACCACCAGAGTCAGCCTGTTTAGGGGCTTGGCTCGTCTGCAACCAGGAGGAGCCCGTCCGTATATAGGGCCTTGGCTCACCTGCGACCAGAGAGCATGCCTGTTTATGGGGCCTGGCTCTCCACCACAAAGAGGGTACCTGGTCAGCACCAACTGTGGAGGCCGCCTCTGCATCCTGCCAGAAGAGGCTGAAGGCGCGGATCCACCAGGCCAGGTATACCCTGAAACCACCAGCCCATGTAAGCCGCCTCTACATCCTGCCAGAAGTGGCTGAAGCCGCGGCCAACGTGAGAGGGTTTTGGGTGGGTTAACGGACTTGTGGGTGGAGGGTGGTGATGTATGGTACCTGGTGCTTTTAAATGTTTTACATGTTTTAATGTTTTATGCATTTTAAAATGTTGTCTTGCAGCCCGAGGACGTGCTGGTGATAACTAAGGGGGAATGTGGCGCCCCTGACCTGGTCAGGCACCACTGAGTACTGCACCCATGCTGGGGACAGTACAATACAGGTAATCCAGAAGGCTGACAGGGGTGTGGAACACAGGCGCATAGTGATCAGGTCTCACACATGTACCCATGAGAGGACCCCTGGGGATCCCAGGAGGGGGAAAAGCCTTGACCTTCACTGGAATAGTGGAGGGGGCCAAAAGCCTCCATCTCCTCTCAAGGGGTGTGGTAAGAGAGTCTGGTTGCTAGGTGGCGTAGGCAAGAACAGGAGAGGAGGGGCAGTGAGTCAGTTAGAGCAGAGAACTCCATAGGGCTCAGTGAGGAGCAGACCTGTGGGGCTGTTGCTGTCTAACAGCGCCCGCGCAGTGGCTACTGACGGGGGAGAACGGTCAACTAGGAGTGCTACCCGAAATCCATCTTCAGCTAAAGAGAGAGCGACGGAGTGGGAAGTAAGGAGACTGCTAGAGAGTACCAGGCCCAAACGGGCGGCAGATCCCGAAGCGGAGATAGATCCAGCTTTCTTTTGCTAAACCTGCCGGTGTGGGGCTCTCAAAGCCCACGCCACAACACCACAAAAAGCCGCAGCCACGTAGCCACAGTTAGGGCCCATAGCTCACAGGAGGCAAGAAGCTGGAGTGATCTGGCCCAGGCGACAAGCACACGGCGAACGAAGGGGAGAGAGGCTGCAGCATCTTCCCTGGGTGACCCCCATAGGGACTCAAAGTCGGGGTCACCCCAAACCACCAAGGGCTAAGGAAGGCGAGTTGGTAGTCACCCTCATAAAGTCAGCCTGAAGGATACCTGGTTCCCACCTGGTTCATCTCAGCTACGCCCGGGCTACTCACCCTGCCATCAAATGTGAGTAAAGCCCTTGAAAGACAATTCTGCCTGTGTGGAGTTATTCTGCGCCTTGTGGTACTACGCACCTACATCGGGCCCTGGGGCTTGCCTCACTCTCAGGAGGCTATCCCAACTAACTGCACATACCATCAGCCCCAGGCGACCCTCAACCTGCAGTGGCGGTCCCTACTGGCCGCAATACTGAGAGTGGCGTCACGACAAGAAGAAGATCTCCTACCTGTGACCAGATCCAGCTGAGTGGAGTCCCTGAAGGTAATGCACCGACACAACACCTGTGGGGCTTCACAGATACTCCTGGTAGTGGAAAGGCATGAGTCTCCTTTCTAGCTGTGCTCCTATTCAGACCTGATATGGATCCCCTCCCCCCAGGGAGGGACAGGACAGGAGTGTGATGAACCCTCACAGATAAAGACAGACAAGGGAAAACCAAAACACTGTGACACAGCAAGCACACATAAAGTTGAAGACAATAAGTGGTTCAGGAAGAAAAACAATATCAGTAAGGAAGCTACAAAACAACAGGGGTAAACTCCACAACCGCACCAAGCAATGAGTATAACCTCCCACCCCCCAGTGAGGACACAACCGTCACCCGAAAGGGAGACCTGATGCCTCCCTCAGGGCAGGTAGAGCACACCAGGTGGGCGGAGCCAGGCGGAAAGGCATGCCCACCGAGGAGACTACTGTCCTGAGGCAGGAACTTCAGTGAGTTAAGTTCTAGCAGGAGTGTAGTAGAGACAGTGGAAGTGGCAGGAGGTGCTACAGCTGAGCTTACACGTCAGGCAGGCAGACGGTGGTGGCCATCTGCAGTCGTCCCAGTAGACAACCGGTGGAACCGTAGGGACCGGCTTTGGGTTGGAGCCCACCGGCCCTGAACCGGAGAGTCAAACGTTCTACCGGAGCACCGAGAACCGGGTACTCAGACCCCGTCCTAGCTCAGAACCCACAGAGTATAGGCAAATTTACTGATTGCTGGCTGGACCTCACTAGTTCATCCACACCCAAGTCCCGACAGAAGGCAACAGCCCCCCCTGTTCCGAGTGAGAGCCACCGCCAAGGGCCAAACACCCGAAGGGCCAGCGCCTGCGGGCAACAGAGGGCTCCCTCGGCCTCCAAAAACGCCGAGGAGCGAGCTACCACTGCTCAGGCAGGGTAGCCGAACATTCTACATAGGTACAAGGGAAAAGGGGCCACCACCAATCCCACAGGGGACACCGGCAGCCATCTGCGGAACCCGACCATACCTGAACTTTGATTTACTACTACTACTCAGCGTGCGGTTAATCGTGAGTACATCAGTGCCACCCGGGCACAGCACCACAGCGCAGCCCCTTGTACCGTGACCCCTCCAGCAATGCCCGTCCCCTCACCACTGGGCCCCGGGACACACCGCCCCACGGAGGGGCTAACACCAAGGCTGCGCCACAACACCGTCCCCCGGGAGCCCCACCATCATCCGCAGCGGTGGTGCATCACCTCACCACGACCCGTGGGTGGCGTCACGATTCACCCGTCAACTACGCGGCCTCACCGGCTGCGCCACCCACCCTTCACCCGACACCGCCAGCACGGCTAACAGAGCGATGTGGCCCCCGGTCCAGAGGCGCTCGAGCCACCGACCACCCAAGCCCGGACCCCGAGCGGCTCGGCCCGAAGCAGCGGAGCCGCTGAGCCCCTCTCAGGGCGGTACATGAACAGCACCCAATGCCGCAATGATAGTTGGCGAAGTTTGTGCATAACTCTGTGTGACATGCTGCTTCAATACTGACTGGTGCAATACAGGTCTAATGCCTAGTGCAATACTGTTCTAATACATCCTGCTGAAAACAGAAGTTTATTCAGCTCTAATACTGCCTGATGCAAACAGCTTGAATAGCACCTGGTGCAAACAGCTCTATTACCGGCTGTTTTAATCGGTTCTAATACAGCTGGTGCAAACAGCTTTATTGTAGCTTGGTCCACTACTGGTCTAATCCGCCATCTTGCAGTGCTGCTCTAATATGGCCTGGTGCAAACAGCTGTAATACCAGCTGGTTTAATCAGCTCTAGTACTGCCTGGTGCAAACAGCTGTAACATAGCCTGGTGCAATACTGCTTTAATATGTCCTGGTGCAATACTACTCTAATACAGCCTGGTGCAAACAGCTTTACTAGCGGCTGGTGCAAACAACTGTAATATAGCCTTGTTTACGCAGCTCTAATACCACCTGGTGCAAGGAGCTCTAACATAGCATGAGGCACTATTGTTCTAATATCACCTGGTGCAATATTGGTCTAATACGGCTTGGTACAATTCTGCTGTAATACGGCCTGATGCAAGCAGCTCTAATACTGCCTGGTTTAATCAGCTCTAATACCTCCTACTAGTGCTAACAGCTCAAATACCAGCTAGGTTAATCAGCTTTAATACCGCCTGGTGCAAACTGCTCTAATATAGGCTGGTGCATACTGTGCTAATACAGTGTTCAACATATTAGTCAAATCTAGCCATGTGCATAAAGTCCTAATACAGCCTCTTCTCTACTTTTAATTTTTGGGTGGGGTAAAACCATGAGGAGAGCATTCAATACAGGACATGACTATGGTACTGCAGATATTGCTGGTGTAGTTGCTGCAGGTTGAGGATGTGGCTGTTCTGTAAATGCTACATACCCAAATGAAACACCTTTCTGTGGTGGATTCAGGCCACAGGACATTCTGCGTCATTCCGTAGACCTGAGTGCCGCTGGACGACTGGTGAGGCCATAACAAATTTAAGCGGTTTTAGCTTGGATGGCTGACAGTGCCTCCAGTTTCTTTGCATTGTCTTCCATCTGGTCCCCTGCTGAAAGCGCAGAGTTGGCACCTGAAGACCATGGGCATTTTTCTTCTATCTCAGCCCCTTACAAATCAGCCAAGTAGTTTAAGTCCCAAGTTATTCACTAGTCACTTCTAATGTTTGATGACTCCGCTAGCTGGGGTTCCATGGCCTATCTACCTGGCCCTGCCCTAGAGGTTAAAGAGACCGAGTGCACGGATGCCCATCCAACATAAACATTTTATGTTGGAGGAGGAGTACGTGGTAGGGTTAGTGCACATGGTCAG
Organism: Anomaloglossus baeobatrachus; assembly: GCF_048569485.1. Classification (NCBI taxonomy): domain Eukaryota; kingdom Metazoa; phylum Chordata; class Amphibia; order Anura; family Aromobatidae; genus Anomaloglossus; species Anomaloglossus baeobatrachus. The sequence continues at coordinate 143,288,389 of NC_134357.1, read as the reverse complement.
TGGACCAAAACAGTACATTTCTAAGTATGATGAAACACAGGTGCCAATGTGACGCCCTGGGCAAGCCAGGGGTCACAGGTCACAACACAACACGCACCCCACATTCCCTGCAGGATCACCTAAGTCAAAACTTAAATCCTTGTTGCCTTCCTCCAGGAACTGGTGTCCACACCAGGGGGTGGGCCAGGCGGTTGGCTCCACCCACCGAGGAGTTCACAGCCCTGGAGGCGGGAAAACCAGGCAGATTAGAGTTGAGCTCAGGCAGAGCTTGAGTCTAGAGTAAGAGTTGAAAGTGTGAGGAGTAAACAGTGAAGGAGAAGGAAGAAAGTGAGAGTAGTGACAGAAGAAAGTGACAGCAAAGTGCCTGAAGTTAGTCCGGGTGTGTGCCCCGGACTGAGACAGCAAGGTTGGCAGACGGCGGTGACCGTCTGCAGGAGAGACTGATCGGAGGTTGCCGAAAGGACCGTGGACGGGTGGTGGCCCGGCGGTACCGGAGTGGTATACAAAGATTAGTCAGCACCAGGACAGGGGCCTTTCGGATCCCGGCAAGGCTAGGAGTCGCCATAATTTGCCAAATCCGTCAGTGAAGGGGACCTCTGTCTCCCAACAACCAAGTCCCGTTTGAAGGCAACAGTCCGACCGTGAAGGGGAGACACCGCCACCGCCAGGGCACCAGTTTCCCAGGGCCAGCGCCTGCGGGCAAGAGAGGGGCTCCTCCGGCTCATATCCAAGCTGGGGAGCGGGTTACCGGTGGGAATCCATCGCTACCAACAGACTACACATAGGTGCAGGGAAGAGACCGTCACCGTCAACTGCAGGGAACATCAGCACCGTAACCGTCCGAGGGACCCGTCCAACCAGCTGTTTGTTTACCGAGAACTGTGTCGTGTTTACTGGCTGAGTGAGTACCTCCGTGCCGTGCGGCACAGCGCTGCCCCTGCGCCCCTGCACCTCCACAGGCCCCATAACCCGCCTGTCCACCATCCCAACCCCATCACTGGGCCCCGGGACCACCAATCCCCTACCCACGGAGGGGCAAATCAACAACTGGCTGCTCCAAACCACCACTCCCGGGCTCACCAGACAGAGCAGCGGTGGTGTCCACACAATCACCACAACCGTGGGTGGCGTCACGGACAATAAACAACCCAACTACCAAACCCCTTTCACTCACGGGCGAGGAGCGCCGCCAGAGTCCCCGGAATCCGGCCCATCGCTCGAGCCACCGAGCAGCAGCAGGCAGCAGCAGCAGGGGCAGCCGGACCCGAGCAGTGGGAGAGCGCGGCGTCCCCTCCTCCGCCCGCGACACCAACTGCTGCAGCTTTCTACAGTGTGCAGGTCGACAAGGAGGGCAAGGGTGATGAGTGGGTGGAAGAATATAAGGTCCTAGACCCCACATGGAGCAAACGCAACCAATTGATGTGCGCAGTACGGAAGAAAAGGACCAACAGCAAAGCAAAAGAGGGAGCAGGGTACAAAAGCACAGTGGCAGACCCCTAGCCAGTATATTGTCAGAGGTTGATAAAATTGTATTTAATGAGAATCAAAACATTTGCATAATTTATAATAACCTGGTGATTACACACAAATAAAAGAAGGTGGTGCATTCCAACTGGTGTATGGAGTTCAGTAGTAATTTCAGTAGTAAGAGGATTACCGATAGATATTTTAGATATAACAGGGGCGTAACTGTGACGCCCCTGGACTAGTCAGGGCGTCACAGGGCTCTGCACGCTCTTTCTTCTTAGTGCAGGACTCAACCCCTCTTTGTTCTGGGTTCCCAACCTATAGTACTGCCTCCATCAGCATCCAAAAATCCCAATCACACCTCACATCACACCCTGTCAGATACACCAGTGGGGTGCTGAGCTGGAATAGGGCCGCCCACCTAGGGGTCAGGCAGACAGGTGGGAGGGGTTATAGTAGTCGGCTCCAGGGGAGAAAAGTGTCAGGAAGTGGTAGAGTCAGCTCCAGGAGAGCAAAGGGAGAGGAAGTGTAGGAGAAGCTCTCCAAGGGAGAGGAAACTGGGGGTTGGAGCTCCCAGGGAAGCTGAGTAAAAGGTTGGGTTGCAGACGGTGGTCTGGGCCCGGAGGAGTCGGAGACCCGGTCGCGGGATATTGGGACTGGGTGCCTAGACCTAGTCTTGGAGGACGGTCAGGAGCTCGAGTTCAATAGCCGGTTCGGGACAGAAAGCACGGCGGGGTACTGGACCCCAGGTCGGGGAGTAGCTTCAAGCAACCCGGCAATTAACCTGCGGAGAAGAGTGACTTTATGAACTGTCCCCACGAAGCTCAGAGATCAGGGGCACTAGCGCAACAAGGAGATAGGGCTTTCTAACCCATGCAGCCCACAGTGTGCCCTTGAGAGCACAGCTCCACTAGTAATAGTAGGGAGTGGATGGCAAGGACAGCTTTATGCCTACGGGCCACCTGAACACTTCTAAATTTGTGCATGGAGGCAGGCTCCGGACCATCAGGCAGTACTGTAGGGGACGGACACCCAGACGGGCTCCCCCAAGAGGGCAGCGGCACCCAGAGACTTGGTTTACCTTGTTGTCAGAGTCTGCTTTTCATCACTGACGCTGTCTGAGTGAGTACTTAGTCATCCCCTGCTTCCAGCAAGCCTGCGCCCGTCCAACACCGGTTTTATTTTCCTTTGTTTTTTTCTGAAAATAGAAAACGGTAACATGTTTACAATTAAAATAACTTCTTCCCACATCGGGAGGTACTCTTACTTAAACGGTTTCAAACGGTTTACGGTTACGGTCTCCGCTCTCTCCCACCCAAGCAACCTGGCCCTGATGCTGCCCCTAAAACCCAGGCAGCACCCCTTGACCCCAGTCCTGTACCAAGTCACCCGAGCGGGATCTGTCCTTCCCCTCCAGAGGGTAGCCACCGGTTCCTGTGGTGGCTGGGCCCCAGCCGGCTCTACTGCGGGCCCTCCCTCCAACCTGCCTCTCCGGAGGCGGCACTGCGGAAACGGTACCGGTAACTCAACTTATTTACATGCAACTTAACGTTTGTGGTTGCCCTGCAAGTTCACGGGCCTGTCCATGGAAAGTTCTCTATACAACTTTAAACGGTCCCCAAGGGGACAATGGTGGCGGCAACGGCCGGTTTTCCAAATCACGGTAGGACAATCAGGTAACTGTTCGGTTCCATTTTCTTATCATCATTTGCAAAACTTTTCAAACAAATACACTGGTGGTCCCAACGGGGACTGTACAGCGGTGCTCCGCTGACCTTGAGGCGGCTACCACCGCAGGGGGTCGGCCCACTCCGGGACCGAGCGGTACATGGGGTTTTCCTTCCACTGGCAGTTCAACCCCGAACCACTGACAGCCGTTAGGAACGGCGGCGGAGGCGGCATACTTGGGACCTCTTCCTCCATCAGCGGCATTCTCTCCGGACCCCCGGCTGCAGTGCTGATGTCCGTCTCCCACTCGATCAGGGCCGGTTCTGGGGTTTGGGTGGACTGATCGCGACGCGGCCCGGCTACAGCGGCCCCTTGCTCACGGGCTCCCACTACGGCAACCATCCTGCGCATCTCCGCTTTCCAATCCATCAACTGCTGCAGGCTCTGCGCCCTCACCTTCAAGCAGAACCGCCCCAACTCCCGCTCCAGCCACTCAGCGGTCCCGGCGGGGAGCTCACTCGGGCCGCAGTCTTCAAAGGCTACTCCTCCTCGTTTCCCCCAGAGCTTGGATGCTCCGGTGGCGGGTATTCCCGCGCTCCAATTCGAGGACGCCGCCATTTCTCCATCTGCGTCCCCCTTAGCCTCTTTCCGGCCCCTCCTCTATCGGGGCGGGGTTTTGGCCTTCGCGCCTCTGCTACTCGAGAAGACGCTCGAGCGGGAACTCTTTGCGCCAAAGATGGCGGCTTCTGAAATTTTCTGGCCGGACACCTTCGGCGGTAACAAGGCGCACCTCTACCAGACGGCAAGGCGGTAAGATCCTGTTCGTGACGCCAAGTTGTCGCGGGCGGAGGAGGGGACGCCGCGCTCTCCCACTGCTCGGGTCCGGCTGCCGCGGCCTGCTGCTGCTCGGTGGCTCGAGCGATGGGCCGGATCCCGGGGACTCTAGCGGCGCTCCTCGCCCGTGAGTGAAAGGGGTTTGGGTGTGGGGATTGGTTATTGTCCGTGACGCCACCCACGGTTGTGGTGATTAGCTGGACACCACCGCTGCTCTGGCTGGGGATCCCGGGAGTGGTGGTACGGAGCAGCCAGTTGTTGATTTGCCCCTCCGTGGGTAGGGGATTGGTGGTCCCGGGGCCCAGTGATGGGGTTGGGATGGTGGACAGGCGGGTTATGGGGCCTGCGGAGGTGCAGGGGCGCAGGGGCCGCGCTGTGCCGCACGGCACGGAGGTACTCACTCAGCCAGTAAACACGACACAGTTCTTGGTAAACAAACAGCTGGTTGGACGGGTCCCTCGGTCGGCTGCGGTGCTGATGTTCCCTGCAGTTGACGGTGACGATCTCTTCCCTGCACCTATGTGTAGTATGTTGGTAGCGATGGATTCCCACCGGTAACCCGCTCCCCAGCTTGGATATGAGCCGGAGGAGCCCCTCTCTTGCGCTGGCCCTGGGAAACTGGTGCCCTGGCGGTGGCGGTGTCTCCCCTTCACGGTCGGACTGTTGCCTTCAAACGGGACTTGGTTGTTGGGAGACAGTCGTCCCCTTCACTGACGGATTTGGTAAATTATGGCGACTCCTAGCCTTGCCGGGATCCGAAAGGCCCCTGCCCTGGTGCTGACTAATCATCGTATACCGCTCCGGTACCGCCGGGCCACCACCCGTCCACGGTCCTTTCGGCAACCTCCGAACAGTCTCGCCTACAGACGGTCACCGCCGTCTGCCAACCTTGCTGTCTCAGTCCGGGGCACACACCCGGACTAACTTCAGCCTTCTCTCTGTCACTTTCAACTCTCCTCTTCCACTTCACTGTTTACTCCTTCACTCTAGCTCTTCCCTGAGCTAACTGCCTGGTTTTCCCGCCTCCAGAGCTGTGAACTCCTCGGTGGGTGGAGCCAACCGCCTGGCTCACCCCCTGGTGTGGACACCAGCCCCTGGAGGAAGGCAACAAGGATTTTAGTTTTGACTTTGTGTGTACCTGCAGGGAATGTGGGGTGCGTGTGGTGTTGTGACTTGTGACCTTTGGCTTGCCCAGGGCGTCACACAGGGGCTCAGGGTCACTCTAAAATGTGATGGGAGATTATTTACAGGGGATTAGATAGTTTGTGACACCACCCGTGGTGTGCGGTAACGGGGAGTACCGCCGCTGCCGTTGGAAGTACCCGGGGTGATGGAGTGGGGCAGCCAGATGACGTTACCCTCCACGGGTAGAGAAGGCCCCTGGACTCTGGATGGTGAGGTGTTGTTGCAGGGGAGCGTAGGCTGCTGGTAGCAGGGGGGTAATCAGGTACTCACTCAGAAGGAAAGCAGACGCTGACAACCTGGTAAACCAAGTTTCTGGGTGCAGCTGCCCTCTTGGGGGAGCTCGTCCGGGTCTCCGTTCCATGCAGTACTGCCTGATGGTCCGGAGCCTGCCTCCATGCACAGATTTTAGTAGTGTCAAAGTGGCACGTAAGCTTGAAGCTGTCCGGGCCCCGCTCCCCACTTTTTGTGTGACGGAGTTTTGCTCTCAGGAGTTCACGCTTGGGATTTCAGTGGGCTGCTTTGATTGGAAAGCCCTATCTCCCTCGTTGCGCTAGTTCCCCCGACCTCTGAGCTTCATGGGGACAGTCCATAAAGGCCCTATCCTCCGCAGGTTAATTGCCGGGTTGCTTGAAGCTTCTCCCCGACCTAGGGTCCAGTACCCCGACGTGCTTTTAGTCCCAGACCGGCTATTGTACTTGCTGCTGACCGTCCTTCGATACTAAGTCAGGCACCTAGTCCCAATATCCCGTGACCGGGTCTCTGACTCCTCCGGGTCCAGACCACCATCTGTAACCCAATCTTCTCCTCCCCGGGAGCCACATGCTCCCTCCAAGCTCCTCACCACTCGAGGGCTACCACTGAACTGACTTGACACCTCCCATGTCCCTGCCTGACCCCTAGATGGGCGGCTCTATTACAGCTTAGCAGCCCACTGGTGTGCCTGACAGGGTGTGGTGCGAGGTGTGATTGGAATTTTTGAATGCTGATGGAAGCAATGCTGCAAGTTGGGAACCCAGAACCAAGAGGGATTGAGTCCTGCACTAAGAATAAAGAGCGTGCAGTCCCCTCAAACGCCCTGACTAGTCCAGGGGCGTCACACCCACCATAGAGTAATGCACATCTACAATGTAAAGTAAAACATGCCTATGTAATTGCACAACACCAGAGAAAAGGAGCAATTTATCTTATCAAATAAACAATAATTTCAAAGGCTCACTCCAAGCAAAACCTACACATTATCTTATGCCTAATAGAAGAACAAGACCTGGGGGGTGACGCATGACAGGGATTATGTGATGTTTTGCAAATACTTCTTTGATTTAAAATGTTATTTTCATATCATATTATTAAATTGCTTTAGTTAAGGGGACATGAAAATAAGCAAGTTTACAATGGACTTGCTTTTTCAACCTCATGCTGTCAGAGCATTTTTCTTACATAGAGTAAGCTTAATTCCAAGAATTCTAAAGGCCCCGTCACACTAAGCAACATCGCTAGCAACATCGCTGCTAACGAACAACTTTTGTGACGTTGCTAGCGATGTTGCTGTGTGTGACATCCAGCAACAACCTGGCCCCTGCTGTGAGGTCGTTGGTTGTTGCTGAATGTCCTGGGCCATTTTTTAGTTGTTGCTGTCCTGCTGTGAAGCACAGATCGCTGTGTGTGACAGCGAGACAGCAACAACTAAATGTGCAGGCAGCAGGAGCCGGCTTCTGCGGAGGCTGGTAACCACAGTAAACATCGGGTAACCAAGAAGCCCTGTCCTTGGTTACCCGATATTTACCTTTGTTACCAGCCTCCGCCGCTCTCACTGCCTGTGCTGCCGGCTCCTGCTCTGTGCACATGTAGCTCTTGGACACATCGGGTTAATTAACCCGATGTGTGCTGTAGCTAGGAGAGCAGGGAGCCAGCGCTAAGCATTGTGCGCTGCTCCCTGCTCTGTGCACATTTAGCTGCAGCACACATCGGGTAATTAACCCGATGTGTGCTGTAACTAGGAGAGCAGGGAGCCAGCGCTCAGTGTGCGCTGCTCCCTGTTCTCTGCACGTGTAGCTCCGTGCGCTGGTAACCAAGGTAAATATCGGGTTGGTTACCCGATATTTACCTTAGTTACCAAGCGCAGCATCTTCCACGCGGCGCTGGGGGCTGGTCACTGGTTGCTGGTGAGCTCACCAGCAACTCGTGTAGCCACGCTCCAGCGATCCATGCCAGGTCAGGTTGCTGGTGGGATCGCTGGAGCGTCGCAGTGTGACATCTCACCAGCAACCTCCTAGCAACTTACCAGCGATCCCTATCGTTGTTGGGATCGCTGGTAAGTTGCTTTGTGTGACTGGACCTTTAGCCACCAGTCAAGTGTGTGTGCACAGCAGGTAAATTCCAGGCTGCGGAGTTAACTTCTAATATTCGTTATCTCTCTCCAACCAAGAGTCAATTACAAATTAAAAGATTGATCCTAGAAGGGGGTTAGAGGAAACTGGGGAGAAAGCATGATTCACAATATATAGGAGCCAAACATGGTGTTATTCATCACAAACATCACACGCTTATTCTAAGATGTTGCTTGAACATACAGTTACTCTGCATATCTCATTAATTATCTTGGAAAAATGCATTTGTAAACTGTCATCTTTAACTGTTTGCAAATCATAAAAGGTCCGTGGAGCCTCTGTTAGGAGTCTCGACACAGAATATAGCCAGATATCCCTCCGAGACGGACCTAGCCAAGGAGTGGATCTTTTTAGGAGACTACCATGACCACCATATTAAGTGGCCCTTTTAGTCAATATCCAACTCTTTGACAAGTTTAAAGATATGACAAGGGAAATACCAAGGCCTGATATCCATCCACAGACAGCTGTTTCGGAATGTTGCCCCTCATCAGTGGGGAGTAGGATTCTGGCTAGGTGGGAGCAATGCCTAGTAGACCAACAAGACAAAGCAATCATTGATCTCGGGGAGACCAGCCAGAGAAAACACTGCCGGCAGCCAACGAGGGCGCTCAACACAGTGAAATCCTAGGTGCATTGCCCCCTGGGAAATATGCAAATCAAAAAAGGTCCATGGAGCCTCTGTTAGGAGTCTCGACACAGAAACTACAAGGGGGTGGGAGGAAACTGAGGATAAGGCACGATTCAAAAAATATAGTAGCCAAAAATGGTGTTATTCATCACAAACATCACACGCGACAGCTTATTCTAAGATGTTGCTTGAACATAGTTGCCCTGCATATCTTATTAATTATCTTGGAAAAATGCATTTGCAAACTGTCATCTTTAACTGTTTATTGTTTTACACATTTCAGAAATTCCTTATCACAATTGCCTTTGGTACTGGAATCCTTGTGGTTTTATGCAATGCTGCTTGTTTCAGAAAAGAAAGTAAAATAAAGGCAGGTGGAGAACCTGAAGGTGAGTGTGAGTAATTACCATGAATTAGCAGTTTAAGCGCCACTCCAGCGTTTTTTTTATTGGACCACTGGAGTGGTGCTTTAAATGCAAGTCCCCTGACCCCTGTCTTATACTCACCTGCCGCCAGCTTCATTTTTTTCCATCTCCACTCCGGACGATCTGCTGTGATTTGTAACCTGCGCACAACTCCAGTGTTTTACGGAGGGTGCCAGAGGTCACAAATCAACGTAACGCTATGTGAGCCTCATTCTGGGTCTCAAAGTTGCATTGGGAGCTTGTGCCGTAACTTCTGACTTACGGCTAGTAAGAAGTTACAGTCACAAGATGGTGTTGCGGGACCAGAGCATTGACGGTGGACAGGGGGCAGGTAACATCTATTTAAAGCACCACTCCAGCACTGAAACCCCCCCACTGGAGTGGGGCTTTAAATAATAGTATATGTTAGGTTGGAGTATTTACTTGTACTTGTGGTTTACTAGTTTTGACGTTTGGTAATAATTACATTCAAGTTTAATGATTATAGTTCAACTAGGTGATCGGACATTTAGCTCCATCTATTAGGCTCACATTTAGGCTAAGTTCATGCGACCATATGAAAAAAAAAATCGTCCGATTTTCATCCATAAAAATATGACAATTTTTCATCCATATTGTCATTTGTATAGTATGCATTCGTACAGTATATCACAATGGTAGGAAAAAACTATGAGAGTATTTTAGCTAAATAATTATTTTTTTTATACAAGTGACATTAAAACCAACATACAGTGTTGCAGTATATTATTTCAAATACAGATGCTGCTGTGTAGGCAGGGACACTCAAAAATATATTAAGCCACAATTTATATTTAATATTAATTATAGGTAACAGTTTAAGCTCTATAATATATACTTTGAGCAGTATATATATGGAATATGAGACTACCCTATATGTGCTTATTAATCACCAATATACAGTTAGGTCCAGAAATATTTGGACAGTGACACAAGTTTTGTTATTTTAGCTGTTTACAAAAACATGTTCAGAAATACAATTATATATATAATATGGGCTGAAAGTGCACACTCCCAGCTGCAATATGAGAGTTTTCACATCCAAATTGGAGAAAGGGTTTAGGAATCATAGCTCTGTAATGCATAGCCTCCTCTTTTTCAAGGGACCAAAAGTAATTGGACAAGGGACTCTAAGGGCTGCAATTAACTCTGAAGGAGTCTCCCTCGTTAACCTGTAATCAATGAAGTAGTTAAAAGGTCTGGGGTTGATTACAGGTGTGTGGTTTTGCATTTGGAAGCTGTTGCTGTGACCAGACAACATGCGGTCTAAGGAACTCTCAATTGAGGTGAAGCAGAACATCCTGAGGCTGAAAAAAAAGAAAAAATCCATCAGAGAGATAGCAGACATGCTTGGAGTAGCAAAATCAACAGTCAGGTACATTCTGAGAAAAAAGGAATTGACTGGTGAGCTTGGGAACTCAAAAAGGCCTGGGCGTCCACAGATGACAACAGTGGTGGATGATCGCCGCATACTTTCTTTGGTGAAGAAGAACCCGTTCACAACATCAACTGAAGTCCAGAACACTCTCAGTGAAGTAGGTGTATCTGTCTCTAAGTCAACAGTAAAGAGAAGACTCCATGAAAGTAAATACAAAGGGTTCACATCTAGATGCAAACCATTCATCAATTCCAAAAATAGACAGGCCAGAGTTAAATTTGCTGAAAAGCACCTCATGAAGCCAGCTCAGTTCTGGAAAAGTATTCTATGGACAGATGAGACAAAGATCAACCTGTACCAGAATGATGGGAAGAAAAAAGTTTGGAGAAGAAAGGGAACGGCATATGATCCAAGGCACACCACATCCTCTGTAAAACATGGTGGAGGCAACGTGATGGCATGGGCATGCATGGCTTTCAATGGCACTGGGTCACTTGTGTTTATTGATGACATAACAGCAGACAAGAGTAGCCGGATGAATTCTGAAGTGTACCGGGATATACTTTCAGCCCAGATTCAGCCAAATGCCGCAAAGTTGATCGGACGGCGCTTCATAGTACAGATGGACAATGACCCCAAGCATACAGCCAAAGCTACCCAGGAGTTCATGAGTGCAAAAAAGTGGAACCTTCTGCAATGGCCAAGTCAATCACCAGATCTTAACCCAATTGAGCATGCATTTCACTTGCTCAAATCCAGACTTAAGACGGAAAGACCCACAAACAAGCAAGACCTGAAGGCTGCGGCTGTAAAGGCCTGGCAAAGCATTAAGAAGGAGGAAACCCAGTGTTTGGTGATGTCCATGGGTTCCAGACTTAAGGCAGTGATTGCCTCCAAAGGATTCACAGCAAAATATTGAAAATAAAAATATTTTGTTTGCGTTTGGTTTATTTGTCCAATTACTTTTGACCTCCTAAAATGTAGAGTGTTTGTAAAGAAATGTGTACAATTCCTACAATTTCTATCAGATATTTTTGTTCAAACCTTCAAATTAAACGTTACAATCTGCTCTTGAATTCTGTTGTCGAGATTTCATTTCAAATCCAATGTGGTGGCATGCAGAGCCCAACTCGCGAAAATTGTGTCACTGTCCAAATATTTCTGGACCTAACTGTACATTCACAGGATAATCTTAAAAAAATTGGCAAGCTGTTAGAAAAGGTTACACAAAAACTGCTGCATAATGAAACATAATGAAATTTTCTCTAGTAAATAAAAATAGTTTAAAGGGAACCTGTCTCCAGGTTTTTCACCTATGAGCTGCGGCCACCACCAGTAGGCTCTTATATACAGCACTAGAAGGTGGCCCGATTCTAACGCATCGGGTATTCTAGAATTTACGTATTGTGTAGTTAATGTATGATTTTTGTTATATATATATATATATATATATATATATATATATATAGATGTTGCATCGTGCTCCATCCCCCATGCTGCGCACACCCCATCGTGCTCCATCCCCCATGCTGCGCACCCCTCATCGTGCTCCATCCCCCATGCTGCGCACCTCCCATCGTGTTCCATCCCCCATGCTGCGCAACCCTCATCGTGCTCCATCCTCCATGCTGCGCACCTCCCATCGTGCTTCATCCCCCATGTTGCGCACCCCCCATCATGCTCCATCCCCCATGCTGCACACCCCCAATTGTACTCCATCCCCCATGCTGCGCACCCCCCATGGTGGTCCATCCCCCATGCTGCACACCCCTATCGTGCTCCATCCCCCATGCTGCGCACCCCCCATCGTGCTCCATCCGACATGTGGCGCACCCCCCATCGTGCTCCATCCGACATGCTGCGCACCCCCCATCGTACTCCATCCCCCATGCTGCGCACCCCCCATCGTGCTCCATCCCCCATGCTGCACACCCCCCATTGTGCTCCATCCTCCATGCTGCACACCCCCCATTGTGCTCCATCCTCCATGCTGAACACCCCCCCATCATGCTCCATCCCCCATGCTGGGGCCGCCGGGGGCGGGGCCGAGCGTGCCAACGTGTGCTGGGGGCAAGGGCGACCGGGCGAGGCGTCAGCGTATGCCGGCTCCCTGCACATGTATACCGGGAGCCGGTGTACGCTGGTAACCATGATACACATCGGGTAACTAAGGGAAGCGCTCCGTCACGATCCCAGCATCGCAAGGTTATGTCCGCCGGGGGCGGTGCCGAGTGTACCAATGTGTGGCGGGGGCGAGCGGGCAAGGCGTCAGCGTATGCCGGCTCCCTGCACATGTGTACCGGGAGCCGGTGTACGATGAAGCAGGCGATGCGTGTGGAGGGCCGGGGCGAGCGGCTAATCCATGCGGGGGGCGGGGCCAGGCGGCCAATCCGTGATGGGGCGGGGCCAGGCCAAGCCCAGCGGCCAATCCGACAGTTGACACTGTCACTGTGACACAAATTTGGAGCAAGACAGGCAGACAGACAGAATAAGGCAATTATATATATACTAGAAGGTGGCCCGATTCTACGCATCGGGTATTCTAGAATTTACGTATTGTGTAGTTCATGTATGATTTTTGTTATATATATGTGCGGTATGTGCGTATATTTGTGTGTGCAGCGTTGTCTGTGTGTGGGTGTCTGTGTAGGGCAGTTGTTTGTGGTTTCCAGTGTGTGTGTGTGGTGTGTTGTGCAGTGCGCGCGCGCGCGTGTGTGTGTGTTGGGGGGAGGTGTGCACTCTCCATCGTGCTCCATCCCCTATGCTGCGCACCCCCCATCGTGCTACATCTCCCATCCTGCGCACTCCCAAACGTGCTCCATCCGCCATGCTGCGCACTCCCAAACGTGCTCCATCCGCCATGCTGCGCACTCCCCATCGTGCTCCATTCCCCATGCTGCGCACTCCCCATCGTGCTCCATCCGCCACGCTGCGCACTCCTCATCGTGCTCCATCTCCCATGCTGCGCACTCCTAAACGTGCTCCATCCACCATGCTGCGCACTCCCAAACGTGCTCCATCCGCCATACTCCACACTCCCCATCGTGCTCCATGCCCCATGCAGCGCACTCCCCATCGTGCTCTATCCCCTATGCTGCGCACCCCCCATCGTGCTCCATCATCTATGCTGCGCACTCCCAAACGTGCTCCATCCGCCATGCCGCGCACTCCCAAACGTGCTCCATCCGCCATGCTGCGCACTCCTAAACGTGCTCCATCCGCCATGCTGGGCACTCCTCATCGTGCTCCATCCCCCATGCAGTGCACTCCCTATCGTGCTCCATCCCCTATGCTGCGCACCCCCCATCGTGCTCCATCTCCCATGCTGCGCACTCTCAAACGTGCTCCATCCGCCATGCTGCGCACTCCCAAACGTGGTCCATCCGCCATGCTGCGCACTCCCAAACATGCTCCATCCGCCATACTCCGCACTCGCCATCGTGCTGCATCCGCCATGCTGCGCACTCCCAAACGTGCTCCATCCGCCATGCTGCGCACTCCGAAACGTGCTCCATCCGCCATGCTGCGCACTCCCAAACGTACTCCATCCGCCATGCTGCGCACTCCCAAACGTGCTCCATCCGCCATGCTGCGCATTACCAAACGTGCTCCATCCGCCATGCTGCGCCAGCATCAGCCTCTCTACCCGCATCATCAGCCTCTCTGCCCGCAGCATCAGCCTCTCTCCTCCCAGCATCAGCGTCTCTGTCCGTAGCATCAGGCTCTCTCCTTCCAGCCTCCCTCAGCATCAGCCTCCCTTTCCCAGCCTTCCCAAGGATCAGCCTCTCTCCTCCCAGCCTCCTTCCTCCCAGCCTCCCTCTCCCAGCCTCCCTCAGCATCAGCCTTCCTGTCCCAGTCTCCCCCAGCATCAGCCTCCCCAAGCATCAGCCTCCACCAGCATCAGCCTCTGTTCTTCCAGCCTCCTCCAGCATCAGCTTCCCTAAGCATCAGCCTCCCTCGTCCCAGCCTCCCTCAGCATCAGCCTCTCTCCTTCCAGCCTCCCTCAGCATCAGCCTCCTCTCCCCAGCCTTCCCTAGGATCAGCCTCTCTCCTCCCAGCCTCCTTCTTCCCAGCTTTCCCATCCCAGCCTCCTTCAGCATCAGCATTTCCCTCTTCCCCATGATCAGCCTCTCTGCTCCCAGCCTCCTCCAGCACGCCCTGCTCCTCTGCCGACACTCACACACCCGATCGCATGCACTCACACACACACCCGATCGCATCCACTCACACACACACCCGATCGCATCCACTCACACACACACCCGATCGCATCCACTCACACACACACCCGATCGCATCCACTCACACACACACCCGATCGCATCCACTCACACACACACCCGATCGCATCCACTCACACACACCCGATCGCATCCACTCACACACACCCGATCGCATCCACTCACACACACACCCGATCGCATCCACTCACACACACACCCGATCGCATCCACTCACACACACCCGATCGCATCCACTCACACACACCCGATCGCATCCACTCACACACACAGACACTGACGATATCGCACTTACGCGCTCATACTCACAACATCCGGGGATATCACATGCTTCTGGCCATGTGATCCTCCGTCAGGTCCTGGAAGATCACAACAGCACATTTTCGCCGCCGAGAAGCAAGCGATATCCCAGGATGTCGTGAGTATGTGGATGCGATGTGAGGTGTGTGTGAGGTGTGTGTGAGAGTGAGTGTGAGTGTGATCTGATGTGTGTGTATGTTTGTGTGTGTGCGTGTGGACCTTCCGGCGCAGCAGGACCTTGATGGGCTTGTAACCATGCGAGCATGGTTACCAACGTATCCACACCACTCCCACCACTGCCGTGGGAGCGGGGGCCGGGGGAGGGGGAGGGAGTACAGTACTCACCTCCGTGACAGCGCTTGTAACCATGCGAGTATCCACACCACCCCTTTGGGAGCGGGGGCCGGGGGGGGGGTGGGGTTGGGGGGGATAGGGAGTACCGTACTCACCTCCGTGACAGCCGTGTCAGTTAGAGAAATGCGCGGGGGGAGGGAGGGGGTGGGGCCAGAGCTAACGTGCATTGCGTGAGGGGGGCGGGGCGTGGCGTGGCTGAATTGCCAATGCCTGCAGGGTGCCGGGGCGAGAGGCCAATCTGTGGGGGGGGCGGAGCCTGGGCGAGCGGCTGGCCAATCCGTGTGGGGGCGCAGCCTGGGTGAGCGGCCAATCCGTGTGGGGGGGCGGGGCCATGGCGAGCCCAGCGGCCAATCAGCTTTGTGTCACCGTAAGGACACAATTTTGGAGCATGACAGACAGACAGACAGACAGATAGACAGACAGACAGACAGACAGACAGAATAAGGCAATTATATATATAGATATACTAGAAGGTGGCCCGATTCTAACGCATCGGGTATTCTAGAATTTATTGTGTAGTTAATGTATGTTTTTTGTTATATATATCGATGTAGTTGTGTGTAGTTGTCAAGTGTTTGTGTAGGGCGCTGTAAATGTTCTGGGTGTTGTCTGGGTGTGGGGGTGTGTGAGAGCGGTGTTGTTTGTGTGTTGCGTTGTTTGTAGACCGCTTGTGTGTGTGTTGCGCGGTTTGCGTGGGTGTGTGTTTTGGGGGGAGGTATGTTTTGTGCAGTGTGTGTGTTGCAGAAGTAGTCCTGGAGAAAGAGAAGTATAATAGGAGGAGTAGTCCTGGGGGGTGAGGAGTATAAAAGGAGGAGTAGTCCTGGGGAGAGAGGAGTATAATAGGAGGAGTAGTCCTGGGGAGAGAGGAGTATAATAGGAGGAGTAGTCCTGGGGAGAGAGGAGGATAATAGGAGGAGTAGTCCTGGGGGAGAGGAGTATAATAGGAGGAGTAGTCCTGGGGGAGAGGAGTATAATAGGAGGAGTAGTCCTGGGGAGAGAGGAGTATAATAGGAGGAGTAGTCCTGGGGGAGAGGAGTATGATAGGAGGAGTAGTCCTGGGGTGAGAGGAGTAAAATAGGAGGAGTAGTCCTGGGGGAGAGGAGTATAATAGGAGGAGTAGTACTGGGGGGAGAGGAGTATAATAGGAGTAGTAGTCCTGGGGAGAGAGGAGTATAATAGGAGGAGTAGTCCTGGGGGGAGAGGAGTATAATAGGAGGAGTAGTCCTGGGAAAGAGGAGTATAATAGGAGGAGTAGTCCTGGGGGGAGAGGAGTATAATAGGAGGTGTAGTCCTGGAGGTGAGGAGGATAATAGGAGGAGTATTCCTGGGGAGAGAGGAGTATAATAGGAGTAGTAGTCCTGGGGAGAGAGGAGTATAATAGGAGGAGTAGTCCTGGGGGGAGAGGAGTATAATAGGAGGAGTAGTCCTGGGAAAGAGGAGTATAATAGGAGGAGTAGTCCTGGGGGGAGAGGAGTATAATAGGAGGCGTAATCCTGGAGGTGAGGAGGATAATAGGAGGAATAGTCCTGGGGGGAGAGGAGTATAATAGGAGGAGTAGTCCTGGGGGAGAAGAGTATAATAGGAGGAGTCGTCCTGGGGATAGAGGAGTATAATAGGAGGCGTAGTCCTGGGGGAGAGGAGTATAATAGGAGGAGTAGTCCTGGGGGAGAGGAGTATAATAGGAGGAGTAGTCCTGGGGAGAGAGGAGTATAATAGGAGGAGTAGTCCTGGGGTGAGAGGAGTAAAATAGGAGGAGTAGTCCTGGGGTGAGAGGAGTAAAATAGGAGGAGTAGTCCTGGGGGAGAGGAGTATAATAGGAGTAGTAGTCCTGGGGTGAGAGGAGTATAATAGGAGGAGTAGTCCTGGGGAGAGAGGAGTAGAATAGGAGGAGAAGTACTGGGGGAGAGGAGGATAATAGGAGGAGTAGTCCTGGGGGAGAGGAGTATAATAGGAGGCGTAGTCCTAGGGAGAGAGGAGTATAATAGGAGGAGTAGTCCTGGGGAGAGAGGAGTATAATAGAAGGAGTAGTCCTGGGGGAGAGGAGTATAATAGGAGGAGTAGTCCTGGGGGGAGAGGAGTATAATAGGAGGAGTAGTCCTGGGGAGAGAGGAGTATAATAGGAGTAGTAGTCCTGGGGAGAGAGGAGTATAATAGGAGGAGTAGTCCTGGGGGGAGAGGAGTATAATAGGAGTAGTAGTCCTGGGGAGAGAGGAGTATAATAGGAGGAGTAGTCCTGGGGGGAGAGGAGTATAATAGGAGGAGTAGTCCTGGGAAAGAGGAGTATAATAGGAGGAGTAGTCCTGGGGGGAGAGGAGTATAATAGGAGGCGTAGTCCTGGAGGTGAGGAGGATAATAGGAGGAGTAGTCCTGGGGGGGAGAGGAGTATAATAGGAGGAGTAGTCCTGGGGGAGAAGAGTATAATAGGAGGAGTAGTCCTGGGGGTAGAGGAGTATAATAGGAGGCGTAGTCCTGGAGGTGAGGAGGATAATAGGAGGAGTAGTCCTGGGGGAGTGGAGTATAATAGGAGGAGTAGTCCTGGGGAAAGAGGAGTATAATAGGAGGAGTAGTCCAGGAGGTGAGCAGTATAATAGGAGGAATAGTCCTGGGGGTAGAGGAGTATAATAGGAGGAGTAGTCCTGGGGTGAAAGGAGAATAATAGGAGGAGTAGTCCTGCGGAGAGAGGAGTATAATAGGAGGAGTAGTCCTGGGGACAGAGGAGGATAATAGGAGGAGTAGTCCTGGGGGAGAGAAGTATAATAGGAGGAGTAGTCCTGGGGTGAAAGGAGAATAATAGGAGGAGTAGTCCTGCGGAGAGAGGAGTATAATAGGAGGAGTAGTCCTGGGGACAGAGGAGGATAATAGGAGGAGTAGTCCTGGGGGAGAGGAGGATAATAGGAGGAGTAGTCCTGGGGGAGAGAAGTATAATAGGAGGAGTAGTCCTGGGGATAGAGGAGTATAATAGGAGGAGTAGTCCTGGGGTGAGAGGAGTAAAATAGGAGGAGTAGTCCTGGAGGTAGAGGAGTATAATAGGAGGAGTAGTCCTGGGGGAGAGGAGTATAATAGGAGGAGTAGTCCTGGGGAGAGAGGAGTATAATAGGAGTAGTAGTCCTGGGGGGTGAGAAGTGTAATAGGAGGAGTAGTCCGGGGGGGGAGGAGGATAATAGGAGGAGTAGTCCTGGGGAGAGAGGAGTATAATAGGAGTAGTAGTCCTGGGGGAGAGGAGTATAATAGGATGAGTAGTCCTGGAGGTAGAGGAGTATAATAGGAGGAGTAGTCCTGGGGGAGAGGAGTATAATAGGAGGAGTAGTCCTGGGGAGAGAGGAGTATAATAGGAGTAGTAGTCCTGGGGGGTGAGAAGTGTAATAGGAGGAGTAGTCCGGGGGGGGAGGAGGATAATAGGAGGAGTAGTCCTGGGGAGAGAGGAGTATAATAGGAGTAGTAGTCCTGGGGGAGAGGAGTATAATAGGAGGAGTAGTCCTGGGGTAGAGGAGTATAATAGGAGGAGTAGTCCTGGGGGAGAGGAGTATAATAGGAGGAGTAGTCCTGGGGAGAGAGGAGGATAATAGGAGGAGTAGTCCTGGGGGAGAGGAGTATAATAGGAGGAGTAGTCCTAGGGAGAGAGGAGTATAATAGGAGGAGTAGTCCTGGGGGAGAGGAGTATAATAGGAGGAGTAGTCCTGGGGAGAGAGGAGTATAATAGGAGGAGTAGTCCTGGGGAGAGAGGAGTATAATAGGAGGAGTAGTCCTGGGGTGAGAGGAGTAAAATAGGAGGAGTAGTCCTGGGGGGAGAGGAGGATAAAAAGAGTAGTAGTCCTGGGGAGAGAGGAGTATAATAGGAGGAGTAGTCCTGGGGGGAGAGGAGTATAATAGGAGTAGTAGTCCTGGGGAGAGAGGAGTATAATAGGTGGAGTAGTCCTGGGGGGAGAGGAGTATAATGGGAGGAGTAGTCCTGGGGGGAGAGGAGTATAATAGGAGGAGTTGTCCTGGGGACAGAGGAGGATAATAGGAGTAGTAGTCCTGGGGGGAGAGGAGAATAATAGGAGGAGGAGTCCTGGGGAGAGAGGAGTATAATAGGAGGAGTACTTCTGTAGAGAGAGGAGTATAATAGGAGGAGTAGTCCTGGGGGATGAGGAGTATAATAGGAGGAGTAGTCCTGGAGGTGAGGAGTATAATAGGAGGAGTAGTCCTGGGGGAGAGGAGTATAATAGGAGGAGTAGTCCTGGGGAGAGAGGAGGATAATAGGAGGAGTAGTCCTGGGGAGAGAGGAGTATAATAGGAGGAGTACTTCTGTAGAGAGAGGAGTGTAATAGGAGGAGTAGTCCTGGGGGATGAGGAGTATAATAGGAGGAGTAGTCCTGGAGGTGAGGAGTATGATAGGAGGAGTAGTCCTAGGGAGAGAGGAGTATAATAGGAGGAGGAGTCCTGGGGGAGAGGAGTATAATAGGAAGAGTAGTCCTGGGGGATGAGGAGTATAATAGGAGAAGTAGTCCTGGGGGATGAGGAGTATAATAGGAGGAGTAGTCCTGGGTGGGGATAGGAGTATAATAGGAGGAGGAGTCCTGGAGGTAAGAAGTATAATAGGAGGAGTAGTCCTGGGGGGGGAGAGGAGTATAATAGGAGGAGTAGTCCTGGAGGTAAGAAGTATAATAGGAGGAGTAGTCCTGGGGGAGAGGAGTATAATAGGAGGAGTAGTCCTGGGGGAGAGGAGTATAATAGGAGGAGTAGTCCTAGGGAGAGAGGAGTATAATAGGAGTAGTCCTGGGGGAGAGGAGTATAATAGGAGGAGTAGTCCTGGGGGGAGAGGAGTATAATAGGAGGAGTAGCCCTGGGAGGAGAGGAGTATAATAGGAGGAGTAGTCCTGGGGGGAGAGGAGTATAATAGGAGGAGTAGTCCTGTAGGTGAGGAGTATAATAGGAGGAGTAGTCCTGGGGAGAGAGGATTATAATAGGAGGAGTAGTTCTGTAGAGAGAGGAGTATAATAGGAGGAGTAGTCCTGGTGGAGAGGAGTATAATAGGAGGAGTAGTCCTGGGGGATGAGGAGTATAATAGGAGGAGTAGTCCTGGGGGGAGAGGAGTATAATAGGAGGAGTAGTCCTGGAGGTGAGGAGTATAATAGGAGTAGTAGTCCTGGGGAGAGAGGAGTATAATAGGAGGAGTAGTCCTGGGGACAGAGGAGGATAATAGTAGGAGTAGTCCTGGGGGGAGAGGAGGATAATAGAGGAGTAGTCCTGGAGAGAGAGGAGGATAATAGGAGGAGTAGTCCTGGGGGGAGAGCAGTATAATAGGAGGAGTAGTCCTAGGGAGAGAGTAGCATAATAGGAGGAGTAGTTCTGTAGAGAGAGGAATATAATAGGAGGAGTAGTTACCCGATGTGTACTATGATTACCAGCCTACGCCGACTCTGGCACACGTGTGCTGGGAGCCGGGGTAAGCTATTGATTTCACATATCCAGCGCGCTCTTGTACACTGTGTATGTCTTGGGCGGAGGAGGGGACGCCGCGCTCTCCCACTGCTCGGGTCCGGCCGCTGCTGCTGCTGCGGCTGCCGCTGCTCGGTGGTGGCTCGAGCGGTGTGCCGGATCCCGGGGACTCGAGCGGCGCTCCTCGCCCGTGAGTGAAAGGGGTGGATTGGTGGTGGGGATTTGGTTATTGTCCGTGACACCACCCACGGTTGTGGTGATTTTTGGTAACACCACCACTGCTCTGTATGGGGATCCCGGGAGCGGTGACAGGGAGCAGCTGAGTTGTTAGTTCTCCCCTCCGTGGGTAGGGGTTGGTTGTCCCGGGGCCCAGTGACGGGGTAGAGGATGGGTGATGGCAGGCCGGTTGCGGGGCCTGGTGAGGTGCAGGTTCGCGGGGGGCAACGGTGGTACTTACTCAGCCTGAGACGATGACACAGTTCTCGGTAAAACACACGGCTGGAAAGACGGTTCCCACGGACGGCTGCTGTTGCTTTTCCCCGGTAGTTAACGGTGACTGTCTCTTTCCCTGCACCTAGTACTACTGTTGGTTCCAATGGGTTTCCACCGGTAACCCGCTCCCCGGCTTGGATATGGGCCG
Organism: Anomaloglossus baeobatrachus; assembly: GCF_048569485.1. NCBI lineage: Eukaryota > Metazoa > Chordata > Amphibia > Anura > Aromobatidae > Anomaloglossus > Anomaloglossus baeobatrachus. The sequence goes on along the minus strand of NC_134357.1, from coordinate 143,267,440 downwards.
GAGGAGCCCCTCTTTGCCCGCAGGCGCTGGCCCTGAGAAACTGGTGACTTGGCGGTGTCTCTCTCATACGTTAGACTGTTGCCTTCAATCGGGACTTAGTTGTTTGGAAACCCGGAGGTCCCCTTCACTGACGGATTTGGCAAATTCATGGCGACTCCAAGCCTTGCCGGGGTCCAAAAGGCCCCTGCCAATGATGCTGGCTTCTCCTTGTGTACCGGTCCGGTACCGCCGGGCCACCGCCCGTCCACGGTCCTTACGGCAACTCCGATAGGCCACCCCTGCAGACGGTCACCGCCGTCTGCTAACCTTGCTGTCTCTGCCCGGGGCACACACCCGGACGCTGTCAGATAGTTGCTCTACTACCACTTTACTCCTCACACTCTCACGTCCAAAACTAATCTGCTCTCTTTTCCCGCCTCCAGGACTGTGATCTCCTCGGTGGGCGGGACAAACCGCCTGGCCCACCCCCTGGTGTGAACATCAGCCCCTGGAGGAAGGCAACAAGGATTTTTGGGTCTAGCTTTGATGTGCCTAACCGGGGTGTAGGGTGTGGTGATGTCATTACCTGTGACCCCTGGCTTGTCCAGGGCGTTACATTCCCCCTTAGCAAAATGCAGACCGTCCGCGGGCTGCCCGTCCAACACCGGTTTTATTTTTCCTTTTTTTTTTAACTTTAAAATATAAAAATGTAAAACGGTGACAGACATACAAATAAAATAACATCTTCCCACATCGGGAGGTACTCTTACTTAAACGGTTTCAAATGGTTACGGCTTCCGCTCTCTCCCACCCAAGCAACCTGGCCATGATGCTGCCCCTACCAAACAGGCAGCACCCCTTGACCCCAGTCCTGCACAAATTGCCCGAGCGGGATCTGTCCTTTTTCAGGGGACCCACGTCCATGGGGAACCCCTGAAACCCCCAGAGGAATGCCACCGGTTCCGGTGGTGGCTGGGCCCCAGCCTGCTCCATTGCGGGCCGTTCCTCCAATCTGCCTCTCCGGAGGCGGCAACGGTTGGAAGCTGCAATAACACATTATTTACAAGCCACTAATGTTTGTGGTTGCCCTGCAAGTTCTCAGGCTTGTCCATAGAAGTTTCTATGTGAATTTGTAAAGGGGGTCCCAACGGGGACCAGTTGCCGGCTACGACCGGTTGTAATCAGCAGTAAATCAGGTAACTTTCCAGCAATTATTCATTTTCATTTTCAAACTTTAAAACTTTTAAACCTTAAACACACTGGTGGTCCCAACGGGGACTGGGACAACGGTGCTCCGCTGCCCTTACTCCGATTCCTCGGCATCACCTGAGGGAGGGGTGTGGCGCTCACATGGGCCTCCTGGCTGCCCCTCAGCTTCGCATCCAGCGCGAACCACCCCCTCTCCCCACAGTGCCGGGTGTACTGCACCAGATCTCCCGGCATCAGGTTACGGCCCGGGTGCTCTTCTGGCAGGTGAGCATTAACATCCCGCCAGGCAATAAAAACTTCGGCCTCCAGGCTCGGTTCATAAATGAATCCATAGCCCCGGCGGACATCAAACCGCCTCACCTGCCCCTCATACAGTGGGCCTCGGACGCGGAAGGTTGCCTGGCGGAGACTCTCCTTCTCCCGGATCGCACGGGCCACCAACTCCGCCTTCTTCCTCTCCCTCTCTTCAATTTCTGGGCCGAAGGGTACCGGCTCCCTGTCCCAGTACGGGGCTGCTGCGAGCTCCGGCGCACGGGTCGGGCCCCGCGAAACCTTTTGGACACTGCCCACTGCTGGTGATCTGGGCAGAAGGTCCCGCAGTGACGTGGCCTTGGACGCCGCCTTGCAGCGGCAACCCGGCGCTACCTCGTCTGAGGCGTGGGGGACGGGCACAGGGGCTTTCCGCTGCTGGGCCTTCTTTACGGAGCGGTCCATCGACTCCGGCTCAGGGGATTTCTCGGGGGATGCCTCCGGTTCGGGCTTCGAGGCTTTCCACGGCAGCAACTCCGGTCGGCTACGGGCTCCGGCTACAGGTCGGCCCGCCGGGGCGGGCATGCGGGGTATCGCTACCGGTTGCGGTGGCAGCGGGCCTAGTGGCGGGGTCACGGCTTCCGGGACGGGTGGCGAGGTGGGTAGCAGGGTGAGAGGGTTTAGACCGGGTCCCGCAGCCGCGATGACCGGCCCTTTAAGGGCATCGGGGCGTGGGTCACTCACCCTCCCTTCCGCTGCTTCCTCCTCACGTCTCCGCACGGTCGCTATGACCTCCGCCATGTCGGTCTCCCACTCCTCCAAGAGGAGCTGCATCTTGACCTGCAGCCTCTGGTAGAGCTGCGCGGTCCGGATCTCCACCCACGCCGCTGTTCCAGGCGCGGGGGCCACGGTGCTTCGGGACGGCATGAACATCTTGCTGGCGGATTCTCCCAGGAACAAGATGGGCGCAGGGTCCTGGCGTCCCTGCTTTTATAGCCGCGCTCACATGCGACCAGCCGCCATTTCGTCCCCCTTAGCCTCTTTCCGGCTCCTCCTCTATCGGGGCAGGGATTTGGCCTTCGCGCCTCCACTACTCGAGAAGACGCTCGAGCGGGAACTTTCCGCGCCAAAGATGGCGGCTTCTGAAATTTTTCCGGAGGTAACAAGGCGCACCTCTACCAGACGGCAGAGCGGTAAGATCCTGTCCGTGACGCCAAGTTGTCGCGGGCGGAGGAGGGGACGCCGCGCTCTCCCACTGCTCGGGTCCGGCCGCTGCTGCTGCGGCTGCCGCTGCTCGGTGGTGGCTCGAGCGGTGTGCCGGATCCCGGGGATTCGAGCGACGCTCCTCGCCCGTGAGTGAAAGGGGTGGATTGGTGGTGGGGATTAGGTTATTGTCCGTGACGCCACCCACGGTTGTGGTGATTTTTGGTAACACCACCGCTGCTCTGTATGGGGATCCCGGGAGCGGTGACAGGGAGCAGCTGAGTTGTTAGTTCTCCCCTCCATGGGTAGTGGTTGGTTGTCCCGGGGCCCAGTGATGGGGTAGAGGATGGGTGATGGCAGGCCGGTTGCGGGGCCTGGTGAGGTGCAGGGTCGCGGGGGGCAGCGCTGTGCCGCATGGCACGGTGGTACTCACTCAGCCTGAGACGATGACACAGTTCTCGGTAAAACACACGGCTGGAAAGACGGTTCCCACGGACGGCTGCTGTTGCTTTTCCCCGGTAGTTAACGGTGACTGTCTCTTTCCCTGCACCTAGTACTACTGTTGGTTCCAATGGTAACCCGCTCCCCGGCTTGGATATGGGCCGGAGGAGCCCCTCTTTGCCCGCAGGCGCTGGCCCTGAGAAACTGGTGCCTTGGCAGTGGCGGTGTCTCTCTCATACGGTTGGACTGTTGCCTTCAATCGGGACTTAGTTGTTTGGAAACCCGGAGATCCTCTTCACTGACTGATTTGGCAAATTCACGGCGACTCCAAGCCTTGCCGGGGTCCGAAAGGCCCCTGCCAATGGTGCTGGCTTCTCCTTGTGTACCGGTCCGGTACCGCGGGGCCACCGCCCGTCCACGGTCCTTACGGCAACTCCGATAGGCCACTCCTGCAGACGGTCACCGCCGTCTGCTAACCTTGCTGTCTCTGTCCGGGGCACACACCCGGACGCTGTCAGACAGTTGCTCTACTACCACTTTACTCCTCACACTCTCACGTCCAAAATTAATCTGCTCTCTTTTCCCGCTTCCAGGACTGTGATCTCCTCGGTGGGCGGGACCAACCACCTGGCCCACCCCCTTGTGTGAACATCAGCCCCTGGAGGAAGGCAACAAGGATTTTTGGGTCTAGCTTTGATGTGCCTAACCGGGGTGTAGGGTGTGGTGATGTTATTACCTGTGACCCCTGGCTTGTCCAGGGCGTCACATGTACAGTAAACTGGCAGCGCCGCATCTTTCTCGTCACATGACAACACATGATCGGAGGTTGTTGCGCGGCCACTGTGTTGTACACAGTGCACGGGATCGCGCCGGATCTGGATCTGACAAAGTGGAGAAAAGGTAAGTATTAAAAGCGACAGTGCTGACGTGTGCTAGGGCAAGCTAGTTACATCGGGTAACTAAGGAAAGCGGTTTCTATAATTACCCGATGTGTACTATAGTTACCACCCTACGCCGGCTCTGGCACACGTGTGCCGCAGCTGGGGTAAGCTAGTGGTTTAACACATTCGGTCTTTTTTCCACTTTGTCCTGCCGGTGTGGACTTCCGGGGCTGCAGCAGTAACCTGGGAATCGGGGCTCTGTGTGGGTTCTAGGAATGCGTGGGGGGGGGCGGGGCCAGGGCGAGCATCCAATCTGTATGGGGGGCGGGGCCAGAACAAGGTGAGCGGCCCATCCGTGCGGGGGGGGGGGGGCAGGGCAAGGTGAGCGGCCAATCCGTGCGGGGGGCGGGGCCAGGCCGAGCTGAGTGGCCGATCCGATGGTTGTCACTGTAACGACACTGTCACCATGACACAATTTTGGAGCAAGACAGACAGACAGAATAAGGCAATTATATATATAGATTCTAGAATACTGTCTATAAGAGCCCAGGCTGCTCTGTATAATGTAAAAAAGACCTTTATTTTACTCACCTAGGGGGCGGTCTGGTCTGATGGGTGTCGCTGCTCTCGGTCCGACGCCTTCTCCATCTTGTGCAGTCGCTGTCCTTCTTCAGCCAGGCAAATCAAAGTGCACATACGCAGGAGCACAATGGCGACCTCTGTGTGGATGAAGTAGGAGGCGTAATTCACATGGAGCTGAGAAGGAGGACTGCGATTGTACAACATGCAAGAGGCGCTGGACCGAGAGCAGCGGCACCTTATCGGGCTGGACCGCCCCTTAAGTGAGCATTATAAAGGTGTCTTTTTTTACGTTCTACAGAGCGGCTTGGACTCTTATATACAGCATTTGAAAATATTGTATATAAGGGCTCACTGGTGGTGGCCGCAGCTTATAAGGGACTAACCTGGAGATAGGTTCCCTTTAATGTGTGAATGAAAAAGTAGTATGAGCTTGTCACCTGAGGGCTTAATACTGCCCACAAATCTCTATGATCACAGAAACTAGTAGAAAAGCAGGGGTGCGAGAAAATGAAGGACAAATGACAAAATGAAGGGTATACCATACTTTTGATCATATATTAAAGAAAATCTGTCACCTTGTTTTTGCTATGTAATCTGAGAGCAAATACTGAAAGTACAATGTGGATCGATCTGAGGAATTTCAATTCAATTCAATAGGCCGCCAGTGTTGTGGACGAGGACCGCTGCAGGGGCCACTCGCATCCGGGTTCGCTACTACGGCTCGAGTGGTGACCGGACCCGGGCTCGCACGGCTGTCCGTCCTCACAACCGTAGGAAGGGAGTATTTACAGGGGATTGATGTGTCAGTGATGCCACCTGTGTGTTGCGGTGAGGTATTGGTAGCACCGCCACTGCCTGGTGATGGGGCTCCTGGGGCTGATGTGTGGCGCCCTGGACTAGCCAGGTCGTCACAGGGACTACAACACAACACCCCCCACCCCGAGACAGGCACATCAGCCAGACACAAATCCTTGTTGCCTCCCTCCAGGGGCTGATGTCCACACCAGGTGGGGTGGAGCCAGGCAGTTGGCCCCACCCACTGAGGAGTTCACAGTCCTGGAGGCGGAAAAAGGAAGTCAGAGGAGTTCCAGTTAGGGAGGTGGTAGTGGAGGAGCAAGACTGACCGAGTCCGGGTACGTGGCCCGGGCACCGAGAGCAAGGTTGGCAGACGGTGGTGGCCATCTGCGGGAGAGGCAGATCGACGCGGAACCGTAGGACCGGGGACGGGCGGTGAAGCCAGCACAAACCAGCAGGGTCTGCGGACCCCGACCAGGCTTGGAGTCGCCGTTAAACAGGTCAAATCCGTTAGTGACCGGAACCCCAGAGGTTTCCAAACAGCCAAGACCCGATTGAAGGCAACCGTCCAAACAGCACAAGGGAAATACAGCTACCGCCACAGCTAGAGTTCCCAGGGCCAGAGCCTGCGGGCAAAAGGGCTCCTCCAGCCTATATACATCCTGGGGAGCGGGTTACCGGTGGGAAGCCATCTGGACCGAACACACACAAAAGGTGCAGGGAAAGGCAGCCACTACCAATCGTCCGGGAGAAGCCACAGCAGCCGGCTGCGGGACCCGTCCATCCAGCTGTTTGTTTTACCAGAGACTGTGCCTCCATTTGTGGCTGAGTGAGTACTACCGTGCCGACCGGCACAGCGCTGCGCCGCCCAAGCGACCCTGCACCTTGCCAGCCCTGCTTCCCCGTCACCTCAACCGGGCCCCGGGACCACCAACCCCCCTACCCACGGAGGGGGAAAACATCTCAGCTGCTCCCTAACAACGCTCACGGGATCCCCGTCACCAGCAGCGGTGGTGCCCACCTTCACCACAAACCATGGGTGGCGTTACGGACCAAATCCCCAAACCAAACCACCCCTTTCACTCACGGGCGAGGAGCGCCGCTCGAGTCCCTGGATCCGGCCCACCGCTCGAGCCACCGAGCAGTCACTGCAGCAGCGCCGGACCCGAGCGCCGGCGAGAGCGCAGCAGCGACGGCTCCCTCCCCGCCCGCGACAGATGTAGCTGGGCATTAAGGTGGGATCCCCTCCACGGGTAGGGGAGGTGTAGTCCCGGGGCCCAGGTACACGGGAGTAGTAGCTGATGGAGGTGGTGTGCCGGACTAGACCAGGGATCAATGGTGTACTCACAGTTCAAAGAATCTCACACAAGTCCAGTGGTAAACCAAGTTGCCAGTGACCGGTCGCTTTTGGCGGGTGTATTCGGGTCCCACACCTGGGTGTAGCAAACAGGGGTCCCTTCCTCCTGCACTCAGTGTCTGTGTCTTCTCTGGGACACCTCCGCTTGGAACGGGGAAGTCCACTCCCGGTACTGTGTATGTTCGGGAGCTGTGGCCCGCGAAATCTGACCCTTGGGATTTCTGTGGGTTCTGACGGACACCCTATCCCCCACCTTGGGCTTCCGTTTCGCTCTCTGGGCTTCTGTGGAACAAGGCCTGAAACCTTGTCCCCGGCTGGTCAATTAACAAGGCGGCTTGCAACCGTCCTCGCCCTAGGGTCCAGGTACCCCGACTGTGCACGGCCTCTGGACCGGATTCCCACTGTCGGCTCCGGCGGGCTACAACCCTGCCCCAGTCCACTTTAGGTTTCGCACGACCGTATCTCCGTCACCTGTGGTCCTGCTTGCCGTCTGCCACCTAGTACGGTAGTCCAGGGGCCCCAACCCCTGACTCCGCTGTCAACGGTCAACTTCAACTGTCCAGACTAGACTACTCACTTCCACTGTCTTGTTCCTGCCCCTGACACCTCAGGACCCCTAGGTGGGTGCTCCTATCTGCCTGGTCCCACCCACTGGTGTGTCCCTATAATCATGAGGGGGTGATTAGGCTTTAATGGCTGTGTGTTGTACCAGGGTGTGGATTGTTGTGTTGGAATCAAGTAGGGTGGACTACTTCTGTGATTACCTGGTTTTGCCAGGGCGTCACACCAGCAATGTGAATAACTGTTAAGATATAAGTTTTAATAGCACTAGTTAAAACATATAAATAGTACAAAGACCATTTTAACCAATATAAACATAGGATGATAGTCCCAAGTATGGGGTACACTTTGCACTGTTACCCAGTCTACAAGATGGAAGACACCACCATGGAAACCAGGGGGATACCTGAATAATATGATCAAGTGCCCTCCAGGTAAGTCTTAGAGAATTACTAGGCCATGTAATAATAAAGCACAGAAAAAATATGGTTTGCCACCTGTTGGGTCATAAATAGATATCAAAGCCGATTCTCGTGACAACCACAATTGAAAATATCGTCAAAATCATCAGGCAGATGAAGAATCGCATGACATTGAAAATCAATACTAAAACAGAGGGTAGGTTCCCCCAAGGATAATCACAATTCGTGATAACATCAAAGAAGAGGAACATTGTTATTAATGGAACTCACACCGGTTAGGATTGATTTGACCATGGGCGGACATATCATTGGTGGAACCTGTGTGGTCACACAGGGGCTCAAGAGGTAAGGGGGCCCATTTCAATCTCCAAAGCAGACTGAATTGTGCATTTTGTTAATTTATTGGACTGAAAAGGGCCATGTACTGTTTTTGAACAGGGGCCCCTCTCTGTCTGTTTACACAGGTGGATTTTACCACTGTCACACGATACTTAATTTGTCAAAGAGAGATGATGATAAATTAATTAATTGTGGTTGTCATGAGAACTGGATTTGAAATTTGAGCATGATCCAAAAGGTGAATAAAGGGTGAGAACGTTCCTCTTTATTTGATGTTATCAACTTATCATGACTTGTGATTGCCCTTGGGGGAACCTACCCTCTGCTTAGTATTGATTTAATTACTGTCATGTGATTCCTCATCTGTCAAACAGAGACTGATTCTTTTGACGATATTTTCAATTGTGGTTGTCACGAGAATTGGCTTCAAAAACTATTTATGATCCATCGGCTTGCAATGTCGCAACGTGCAAAGCCCGCCTAAGAGTTACATCGCTGGAATCCGGGGTCTTTGTCCCTACCTCATGCTTCTGTCCGATTACATATGTAAAACCTGCTGACAGATTTCATTTAAATAATTAAAAAATATACCGGTAATTGAAAGAAAAGTCCTTAGGATTAATTTATTTCACTCTTTTTATTTCTAGGTTGTTACTTTAGAAAAAAGATGCATCCACTGAACAGCCAGTGGCGGACAAATGATTGTTTGGACTGTTCATGTTATTCATCTGGGAGTGTGGAATGCTGCACAGCGTAAGATCAATCCTTCATTAATCACTCATAATAAATAGCATATCAACATTAGGAACTGTGTCTGGTAAAATGTGCTGTTTATATGAAATAAATGCATGTAAAAAGGTAGTTTATGTATAATTATTAATAAATATAAGAGGAAGGTTTAAAAAGGAGCATTTTACTGCAAAATGCAAGAACCACCCCATCTTCACCCCCAGGAATCCCTGTGGCTTTCACCCATCATTAAGCACTATTGTTTATGATCATTTTTACTGACCCTTTTTCAAATAATTTACAGTTACAGAAAATGTGAAATATATGGGAGAGTGGAGGAGGCAGGAGATGGGGATTAGGGATACACATATCTTGCATATATAAATAGAGGAAATCGGTTCTTGCTCTTTTTTCTCTTTGGGTTTCCTTTTGGTTTCTATGTGACTGCAGACGTCTGAATCCTCACAGTGAGTACAATTCACACTAGCAGGATTCTGCGGTAAACAAGGACCATATTCTTTAGGCTATAAGACGCACTTTTTTCTCAATAATTTTGGGAGGAAAGTGGGGGTGCTTCAGAAATGTACCCGTCTTGCTGTGGGGGTGGTGGCAGCAGTGCAGTGGGGTCACGGGAGGGGGAGTAGAGTTGCCGCTGAAGAAAGCCAGCAGCTGAAGGAGTGGGGTTATTATCATGTGTGTACACAATTAAAGAAAATGAATATTCACTGCTCCATCACCCATAATCCCACCTCTTGGCACCAAGGTCAGTGACTGTAAAATTCTTCACAATAATTTAGTAGCATCGACACCAGCGCCGAAAGGTGGGCTGGATTAGGGGCATGGGGAGCAGTGAATAATAATTTTGGATTAGCCAGCAGCTGATGTTGGCGTGCGACTGAGGGCGTATGGGAGTGACATCATGCGCTGCCCATCACTTACACACCAAAGTCAGTTGCTGGCATCAGCAAAGGACACTGCGCATCAGGAGAGTGGGGGAAAAGTAAGTAAAATTCTTTATTTTTTTAAGTTCTCTAAAAAAAGCAGCATAATGAGAGGCATTTATACCAGCATGGGCCCATGATGGGTGACATTTATAACAGGAGGAGGAACATATATATCATGATGGAAAACATACTGTATATACCAGGATTTGGGACATATACAACAGGATGGAGATATATATACCAGGATGGGGGACATATATACCAGGATGTGGACATATATATATATCAGCATGAGGGGGCATAAGCACAGAATTGGAGAATTGGGGGACATTATCCCATAACAGTGTGTCATGAGCACATTTTTTGCTCCATTTCGTCCCCTATTTTCCTTCTCTAAAACCTAGGTATATCTCATGGTCCAGTGCATCTTATAGTCTGAAAAATACAGTATATGTCTAATTCACTTGCACTGAGCAATGATGCGCACGTCTAGTTGCAATGTGGCTGGAAGTAAGCATATTGTACGCTTGGTCATGAGACAGACCGCTTGTGCCAGAGACAACGTAGAATCCTGACAGTGTGCAGTGTCGACACTGAGAAGAATCAGAAGTAGGCACTCATATGGAGTGACTGCATACTTTACCCCAAAAAAACGCACAACCCCTTTCAGTTACTTCCTGTCACGCTGTACAAAGGGCTAGTAAGACATAGTACAGAGTATGCCCCACTAGGTGGCAGCAGAGTACTGAAGGAGAGTCAACGTAACACTGTAACAGAAAGGAAGCTGAAGTACAGCAGAGTAACTTCAGCAGACAGTTAACAGGCGAACCACCAGGTGGCAATACACTAGTCAAACAGTCAGGGTCTAGCCAGGAAAGTGATGTCACTGCAAAGGGAGGATCAAAATCAAGTCAGAAAACAGAACTGAGTCGGACGTCGGGAGATCAGGTATGCAGAGGGAAACACAAACAACTGACAGTAGTGGGAAGTCAGGAACTGCGACAGAAGGACGAACGGGGGAGGGTACAGGTAAGGGCACGGTAACTAGCAGTCAGATTAAACAGAAAATCTCACCAGAGCCAGTCACAGGCTGCAGAGCAAAACTATAACCAGCACATGAATGCAAGTGCAGAAACCAGATATAGTGTCTCCTGAAACCAGAGCAAAGCTGATGGGAGTTAACCCCTGACATGACCAGGCCTGGTCTGGGAAACTATGGAGCGGAGAATACCGGTCCTGGATCATGACACTCCCATCTCATAAAGTGATGACAAACCACGGATTCAGTGCTACAGCCCCTTTACTGTTTATCTGTACAATCTGCACAATCCTGGTCATCTGTGCAGAGAAAATCAAAGATCAGGTACATAAATATGTATTTTAGTTTTACATCAGCTTTATCACTATGATGGTTCTATACATATAAATTACCTTAGACGTTATTCACATTTAAGAATTTGGTCAGTATCTCCAGTATCATCAGTATTAGTATGTCAAAAACAGGAGTGGAAACAACAGAAAGAAAACCTATAATGGAAAGATTCCCACCTGTCCTGTTTTTTGGAAAAACTCCTGGTTTTTAGTTTTCACTGACCCCTGAATAAGGGCTGAAGTGTTGTTTTCCATCTTATATACAATATTGCATAGATGTGACTGGTAATGTACAGCACTTATTTTTTACAATTGTAAAACATAATATGTTTTTACTATTTCTCTTACCCATATAGTTACGGCAGACCAGTGAATTATGATGAAGAGAGGTGTAATTTCGTATTTGACGAACAGGATTGTGAATACAAACTGATTCCAAATGAAGATCCAAATAAACAGTGTGAAAGCTATGGAATGGTGGGATGAGTCTGTTGTCTGCATCCACCTCAATTTTCATCCTTATAAAAGATAATTAAAGGGAACCTAACATGTGATACAGGCTGCCTTATCCATGGGCAGTATGTATCAGGCACTGGCTGTATAATCACACTCAGGTAGGTTTATAAGTGTGAAACGCTGAGGCGTTTCGGGGTCAAACATACCTTTAATAGCCGCTTGGGATCTAAGCACCGTAGATTAGTCAGACAGTTGGTTCCTTGGTGGGACCTTCCCGCCCACTGCCTTGGGGTGACAGTTATTTGCTTACTTGCACATATAGGCAGAGACCTTGCAATCCAGAGCAGTGGGCGAGGAGAGACCACGAAGGACCCAACTGTCTGACTAGGCTATGGTGTGGTTAGAACCAAAGTGGCTAATCAAAGTATTTTTGTCTCTATGTGACTGCAGACTTGTGAATCCTCACATTCATGCACTGTGTACTGTGAAGATTCACCTATGTGAGAGTTGGGATTGGCGGTCACAAATTTGCGATGTGCATTCTCCGGTCCAGAATCCGACTAGTGGGGTGTGGCCTAGCTCAATGCACTTTCATCAAGTGAGGCTACATACCTGGCTGTGATAATACAGCTAGTGCCTAATACATGCTGCCCACAGATTAAGCAGCATGTATCAGTTGTCAGGTTCATTTTAACAATGTATAGGCACACACAAATAAAAAATGTGCTTTCTTCATTATTTGACCACTCTTGGAGTTTTTTTTTTCTTCCTATTTTTCAGTATATCATGTAATTTATGTCATTTAAAACTAAGACTTGGCCCGCAAAAAAGCAAGTCATCATATAGCTACATCGGCATAAAATAAAAATGTTATGGGTCTTGGAAGAAGAGGAGTAAAAAATAAAAGTGTAAACACAAAAAAATTCCCAGCCATGAAAGGGTTAAAATTGTAGGGAATGCTGGTCCTGTAATCAAAAGAACAAATGCCATATGTACTTAAAAATCTTATCTCTATCTCATCCCAGCCTGATAAATGGGAGAGATGGAATAGGTGATAACATCCCAGATATGGAAAACCATTTTACAAGCTAAAATTCGGAATATTATTCATAACTAATAATATAAACTCGATATACAATTTTCTATTGGACTAAAACAGTTGAACTCTACTCATTTTGTGATGCTGAAAATGAATATTATGCTTAAATTCGCTGATTTACTCTAATTTTCAAGATCCAGTGGCAGTTATAACTAATTATGACAACTTTCAATAGAAGAATTATGTCTTTTTAATTTCATCACCACTATTGCATTTTAGTTGCTAGTCTATTACATCATCTATTTGGTCTATTGAGCCTTCAGTGTTCTATCCTCTTAGGGTTAACAATCAAAAAACGCTAACTCAGCCCCGATAATGTAATCCTAATTACAGTTGCATCAGCTACTTTCATAAATGCTCTCTGTGTAAAGTATACAGTTTTAGGATTTCTTAGCATAGTTTCTTAGCATATTGAAATATTTCTATGGTTTTTCAGATATACCTCGGTTTTGCATTAACAAAGTGGATCGTTTTTGCTACTTCTAAAGGGTGCTTTACATGCTGCGACATCGCTAGCAATCTCGTTAGCGAAGTGACATGCCAGATCGCAGATAAGATTTGCCGAGATCGCACATAGGTCATTTTTGTAGCACCGGTCACATGTGCGATCTCGGCAAATCGTATGTGCGATCTGGCGTGTTACATCGCTAACGAGATCGCTAGCGATGTCGTAGCGTGTAAAGCACCCTTTAGTCACAAAGGCGAAACTTCACTACCATGACAAAGAACGCTTACAGCCTGTATTTTGGCTGCAGAATAGGTTATCAGGACAAGAGTTGGGATCCACACATATGCTGCTATAGATGGGCATCACATCTTACCCAGTGGTTGCATGGGAAGAGGTATTCTATGGGTTTTGTAGTCCCAATGATCTGGATAGAGCCAACTAATCACACTACCAATTGCTATTTCTGCATGGTGCCCCCCAACTGGAATGGAGTTTCAAGGAAGAAGTGGTGGACTTTATAGTATGCAAGCATTCCATCTGCAATTTGCCTAGTACCACATACAGAAGAACAGCTGGTTCAAAAAGCACCAGAAACATTTTCAGTTGAATCACGTGAATAAGAAAAGAGTACTTCTTGTCATGAAGCCTCTTCCTCTCACAATCCAGACTTTCTGTCAGCAACTTCAACTGCACCAAATATTATAACACAAAGTGAGGTGAACCATCTTGTTAGAGATATGGATCTGCCCTCCTAAGGGGAAGAGTGTGCTCTTATGTTCCAGGCTACAGATGTGGAATCTCCTAGCGGGCGATGTTCGAAATTCTTTGTTCCACAACCATTAATACAGTTCCACAACTTTGTTCCACAACTGTCCACTACTTTTTCAAGGAGGGCGAACTTGTGGCATGCAACAACATCAACAGTTAAATGGAAGCTCTGAATAAAATTTATAATCCAGAGGAATTGCAGTGACAAACTAGCTGGATAGTCCTTGCCCTAGGTCATTTCCCAAAATAACAGGGGTGGGGAGGCCATCCATGAGCCCCACTTCAACCTCTCCTTGGTCAGTTCCCCAGTCCAACTGCACTCGTGCCAGAGAGATGTTCGAGCGCTGGCCCCCAGCAAGGGAGATGGTCACTTGGCGGCCAGATAAATAATGTTCTGTGGGAACAATATCTGGGCTGACCAGGGTGATGGAAGATCCGGTGTCTCGAAGTCCCTAAGCCTGTATATCCCCGACCTTGACCGTCTGGATGTGGCGATGGAGGTTGGCTGGTGTATGGTGTCCGGCCTGCCGTAGGGTGTGGACTGGGTAAACTACTTCCTCAGCTATTGGTGTTTCTCGGGAGTAGCATTCCTCAGGGCTCGTTGGGTCATCTCGGCATATGTTGACTGGTTGGACTGGCAGACGGGCTCCAGGCATTGGGCCCTGACTTTGAAGATACTCTCTGGCCATGTGTCCAAGGCGTCCACATGTATAACAGTGCCATGGGTTAGACAAGTCACTGGCCCTGTTGGTAAACCTTTGTCTTGTTGGTTCTTCTGTGGTGTAATGAGTTTGTTCAGCACGGGAGTCTGGAGGTCGCTTGGATCCATGGTTGAGGGACCTCCTGGGAAGGGTGGGCCTATCGGGTCTCCAGCTGGGTTGGTTGGCTGTAAATTCGTCAGTCAATCACGCTGCTTGCTCTGGGGTATCAGGCTTCCTGTCAGCTACCCATTCTCGAATATCTGGGTCCATCTTCTCCAGCAGCTGTTCGAGCACCCTCACATCCCGGGGGGCAGCAGTGGAGTGGGCAGTCCGACAATCGAGCCAACGGTTAAAGTGTCGTCGGAGTTGACTGCCAAATTCGACGTACGAGACACCCTCTCGGGGGTTATGGTAAAAAGGGCCAACAAAGTGTCCTTAATAATTCCATAGACCAGGCAGTCCTGAGGCCCAAGTGATCGGACAACCTCCTGGGCCCGTACAGGCAAGCTTGTCCACAGGTATTTAGACCACTCAGCTGTGGGCACCTGGTGCATATACATTAGCACCTCAAAGTTTTGCAAATGTTCATCTATCTCAGTGCTGGAATCATTAAACACTGGCACGTCCCTGTAGCGAAGATGACTTCCTTGGTGGTGGTCTATCCTGGAGGTAAGTGCTGGTGGTAAGGAAATTGGAACTCCCAACACTAATTGTAGAACACCAGCCCTCTCTTCCCTTGAAGCTTCAGGTCCCAATGCAGTCAACAATTCCTTGACTTGGTCTGCTTGGGCTTGGTTTGTTTCCAGACTGTCACTGGATTTAGGATGAGACACACGGTTTTAATCCTCTGATACCACATCGGAGGCGTCTCGTCATCCTCTGCATCATTCTGTGTTATAGTGGGGCTATCTATTTGGGAAAAAGATGGTATAATACAAATAGATAGTCAGGGTCTACTGTGCAAAGGTATTATCTTGCTGCTGACTAATGTCTGATAACAGAGAACAGCAGCTGTAACACCGAGGGGGTAGTGATGTAGTGTTACAGGTCACACCACATATAGAGCTGCCACTCTTAAGGGTACTTTGCACACTGCGACATCGCTAGACGATTGTAGCGATGCCAAGTGCGATAGTCCCCGTCCCTGTCGCAGATGTGATCTCTTGTGATAGCTGCTGTAGCGAACATTATCGCTACGGCAGCTTCACACGCACTTACTGCCCTGCGACGTCACTCTGGCCGGCGACCCGCCTCCTTCCTAAGGGGGCGAGTCGTGCGGCGTCACAGCGGCGTCACACGGCAGGCGGCCAATAGAAGCGGAGGAGCGGAGATGAGCGGGACGTAAACATCCCGCCCACCTCCTTCCTTCCTCATTGCAGGCGGGACGCAGGTAAGAAGATGTTCCTCACTCCTGCAGCTTTATACACAGCGATGTGTGCTGCCGCAGGAATGAGGAACAACATCGTACCTGTCACTGCATCGAAATTATGGAAATGACCGACACTACACAGATCACCGCTTTTCGACGCTTTTGCGATCGTTTATCTGTGCATCTAGGCTTTACACGTTGCAACGTCGTTACTGGCGCCGGATGTGCGTCACTTTCGATTTGACCCCGACGATATCGCAGTAGCGATGTCGCAACGTGCAAAGTACCCCTTACTTCAGAGTAGCTCTGTTAAAGCAAGAAGCCTCTGTTGACTCACAGAGACAACTAAATAATATGAAGGTGTAGGAGCACCGTTACATATCACGGAGATCCTAATACTAAAGCCTCTGTTTCCTCACAGAGGTTATGGTATATATATTTACACAGTAAAGTATAGTGTGTCTAGATCACACACACAATGCGTATAAAAGGATAGCAGGGCACAGTACTAACCGTATTGCCCTGTACGCTGGCTCAGTGTAACCACACTGACCTAGGAGCACTCTGTGCTAACCGCACTGTATAGCGATATGGATAAAGATCAGCAGCTCTCTAAAACAACAGCCACAGAAGAGAAGAGGATAGAAAAGACGCTATTCAATCGGTCTAGTGTGACGCCCTGGACTAGCCAGGTAGACACAGGTAGGCCCTTGCACAAACACCCTTCCCCTAATAAGGTAACAGCAGACAACCTAAAAACCCTTGTCACCTCTCTGTGTTCAATGGTCACACCAGGGGGCGGAGCCAGGTGGTTGACCACGCCCTCCGAGGAGTCCAGAGGGCCTGAGACAGGAAACAGTCAGTCAAGGTCAGCAGTTGAGTGTAGGCTAGAGTGTGTGGTGGAGTTGAAGTTCAAGTGCGGCAGGCTTGAGGCGTCAGGTCTGCAGCGGCAACACTGACCGGTGCTGGGGTCGTAGCCCTGGTACCGCGGCAAGGAGGCAGACGGTGGTTGCCGCCTGCAGGAGCTGGGAAGATGGCTGGTGGAACCGTAAGGGACCGGGACAGGGTAGTGGCCCGCCGGTACCCAACCGGGGAACCAACTGAAAACCGGAGCACCAGGAGGGGTACTCAGACCCAGAACAAGGTCCAGAAGCCACTGGACCACGTCGAATTTACTGATCGAGGTCTGGACCTTAGGTCCTTTCCCGTCCCAAGACCCGAAAGACGGCAACAGCCCACCGAGGGGGATAGAAAGCCACCGCACAGGCAGAGAGATCCTACTGGCCAGTGCCTGCGGGCAAACGGGTTCCCCGACACACATAAAGCCGGGGAGCAGACTACCATTGCTGAAGCATAGGCAGTCAAGTTCTACAAAAAGAGGTGCAGGAGAAAGGTGGGAACCACCAACCTGGTGGAGGACCAGACACAGCCGGCTGCAGGCACCGACCACCATCCTTTTTGGTTTCCCAGAGACTCCGGTGTATTTGTCAAAGTGAGTACAACAGTGCCCTCGGGCTGCGCACCGCACCGTACTAACACGCCCGCACCTCGCAACCACCGGGCCCCGGGACCATCACCCCCTACCCACGGAGGGGTCAACACCAGGCTGTGCAACACCATTCCCAGGAGCCTAGTTAATGGCAGCGGTGGTGTCCACACTCACCACAACACGTGGGTGGCGTCACAAACTTACATCTCTAAACACCATGGCCTCGGCTGTGAACCTCCCCCACCGAAAACCCCTCACGTAGCGCCAGCCTCCCTTCAGAGCGACGTGACCCCTGGGTCCAGAGGCGCTCGAGCCACCCACCAAACGAGCCTGGATCCGAGCGGCTCGGCTACAGCCGAGCGCGGGGCAGTACACTAGCCTGATAGTATGTGTGCTAACCACACCTAAGCCCTACACTCAGAAAGTATATGCCTAACCAGCAATCACAGAGCAATGGGCGGGTAGAACTCGCTTAACCAGCGGACACACACAGGCTATAAACCGGACTGCGTCTATAATGCCTATAGCTATAGTACTCAGGAGGAGAACACATGCATGGGCGTCTACCACATGCATGGACAGAAATGACTGAATACTCATGTGCGTGCTCCAGGGCATTTTATAACTTAGTCATCGCCCACAAGATGGCGGCGCCCATATCCAGCCCAAACCTCGGCCAATAGCGCTACAGAGCGTCATCAGTGATGTCACCCACTACCAATAAGGAGATAGCATGTCAGCAATGATGTGACCTCAGCCAATCAGCTGCTGCCACGTGGCGAGCATGCTCATTGAGGCCTATTCTGGACTTAGCATGGAAACAGCATTGTTTTCCTGCACATGTGCAGTAGCTGCTTTTTGGAACTTAGTCCCTGAAAAATAGAAAGTTCTCCCCAGAGACTGTGAATCTGCCAGACGACTAGAACGTTGCAATGAAGGGCCAGATGAGGAAGAAGATGCCCGAGGCATGGCAGCACCTCGGCCCGTAACATTTCTGGGTCTCCCAATGGACCAATTTCCGGATCCGACCGAGTGTCTGTGTTCCTGTATTCAATCTTTTGCATCTGGCACAGATCATGTAGCATCCATTTACTGCTACGGTTGTAACTCCTCTCCGGTCCTTGTCCCATGGCTGAGCTGGTGTGGTTGGACATGGCAGCGTCCGAAACTTGAAAGCTTCCCCTATGGCCTGCTGGGTATGCTTATGTGCCTCCCTGGTTCTTGAGGTCTGGACGGTGTCCGCGAACACCAGTCCTCTGCAGCTCCCCTGGATAAACCAGGCTAAGTAGTATCCCACCGCTGCCACCAATTGTAGAAATACGGGGGTCAGTGGGGGTGCTCTCATCTGCTGACCCGGCCGCCTTTAGAAAGACAGCATGGCCTAGGGCTCATCCCAACTGAACGCCCGACCTCCTTAACCGTGGGCGGAACACTACTCAGATAACACAGGGTGATGGAATCACAATATTAAGACTTTATTGGATCCCCAAACATTTAACGGCACATAGCACATAACCAGAAAAAACACAAAATGTAACCGGCAACAGTTTCCCACCTTTCAGCTGGCTCACCAGGGATTAGAATGTCCGTGCCTCAGAGCTTCTGTACCGCCCGCACATCAGCAGCCGGGGCTGCTCGGATCCAGACCCACGGTGGCTCGAGGGGCGTCTGGAGGCGGGGGTCGTGCGGCCACTCGAATAAAAAAGGGGGGAATATTTACAAGGGATGGTGTATTGAATAGTTCGAGATGTCACCCGTGGTGTGTAGTAAGGTGGAGTACCACCACTGCAGCTGGGAGTACCCGGTGGTGATGGAGTGGGCAGCTAGGTGTTTAACCCCTCCACGGGTAGGGGTGTCGCGGGCGGAGGAGGGGACGCCGCGCTCTCCTTCTGCTCGGGTCCGGCTGCCGCGGCTGCTGCGGCCTGCTGCTGCTCGGTGGCTCGAACGATGGGCCGGATCCCGGGGACTCTAGCGGCGCTCCTCGCCCGTGAGTGAAAAGGGGGTTTTGGGATTTGGGGTAGTTTATTGTCCGTGACGCCACCCACGGTTGTGGTGACTTGTTGACACCACCGCTGCTCTGTATGGGGATCCCGGGAGTGATGGTATGGAGCAGCTAGATGTTAGTCCTCCCCTCCGTGGGTAGGGGGTTGGTTGTCCCGGGGCCCAGTGATGAGGTGGGAGATGCAGGGCTTGATGGGCGCAGGGACGCGGGGGCAGCGCTGTGCCTTGCGGCACTGTGGTACTCACTCAGCCTGAGACGATGACACAGTTCTCGGTAAAACAGACGGCTGGAAAGACGGTTCCCACGGACGGCTGCACTTGCTTTTCCCCAGTAGTTGACGGTGACGGTCCCTTTTCCTGCACCTAAGATGATGATGGTTGCGATGGGTTCCCACCGGTAACCCGCTCCCCGGCTTGGCTATGGGCCGGAGGAGCTCTACTTTGCCCGCAGGTGCTGGCCCTGAGAAACTGGTGCCCTGGCGGTGGCGGTGTCTCTCTGTTACGGTTGGACTGTTGCCTTCAATCGGGACTTGGTTGTTGGAAGACAGTCGTCCCCTTCACTGACGGATTTGGCAAATTATGGCGACTCCTAGCCTTGCCGGGATCCGAAAGGCCCCTGCCCTGGTGCTGACTGTTCTTCGTATACTGCTCCAGACCGCCGGGTCACCACCCGTCCGCGGTCCTTCCAGCAACCTCCAAGCAGTCCCCCTGCAGACTATCACCGCCGTCTGCTGACCTTGCTGTCACTGTCCGGGGCCCACACCTGGACCAACTTCAGGCTTTACTTAACCGTCACTTTCTGTCGCCACTCTTATTGTTTACTCCTTTACCACCTCACTTCCTTCTCCTTCCACTTCACTATTTACTCCTTCCACTTCTTCCTCCAAACTCTATCTGCCTGGTTCTTCCCGCCTCCAGAGCTGTGAACTCCTCGGTGGGCGGAGCCAACCACCTGGCCCACCCCCTGGTGTGAACACCAGCTCCTGGAGGAAGGCAACAAGGATTTTAGGTTAGCCTAGGTGTTCCTAACTGGGGTGTAGGGTGTGGTGGTGTTATGACCTGTGACCCCTGGCTTGCCCAGGGCGTCACATTCCCCCTTAGCAAAATGCAGACCGTCCGCGGGCTGCCCGTCCAACACCGGTTTTATTTTCTGAAAATATATAAAAAGAATAACACACATACAATTTATGACATCATCCCACATCAGGAGGTTCAGTTCTTAAACGTTACAAACGGTTTACGGTTACGGTCTCCGCTCTCTCCCACCCAAGTAACCTGGTCCTGATGCTGCCCCTAAAACCCAGGCAGCACCCCTTGACCCAAGTCCAGCACAAGTTACCCGAGCGGGATCTGTCCTTCCCCTCCAGAGGGTAGCCACCGGTTCCTGTGGTGGCTGGGCCCCAGCCGGCTCTACTGCGGGCCCTCCCTCCAACCTGCCTCTCCGGAGGCGGCACTGCGGAAACGGTAACGGTAAAACAACTTATTTACACGCCACTTAACGTTTGTGGTTGCCCTGCAAGTTCACGGGCTTGTCCATAAGGAGTCCCTTATGCAACGTTTTAAACGGTCCCCACGGGGACAACGGTGCCGGCAACGGCCGGTTCTCTCAATCACGGTTGAATCAGGTGAAGCTTCAGTTATCATCTTATCATTACTTTAAACTTTTCAATTCAAACAAAATTCAAACAAAGACCTTTCCCCCCCCCTTTTAAAGGACGGTCTCCCTGTACCTAAGTGGGGATCTACCTAGGTTGGGACGGGTGGACCTCCGGGGTCCGGGGTGAGTAGGGCTAAGCGGTGGGGTAGAGGGAACAATCAGTTCCTCCTCCCTGCTATCGTGTAGGGCAGGCGGAAGCATAGGGGAGTTGGGTACAGGTTCATCCCTGGGCACTGGTACTGACTCACGGCTGACCGCTTCCATCACTTCTTCATCCACGGGTTGTGGGAACAGTATCACTGGAAGAATCACCGCGCCGTTCTGTGTAGGCCAGTCTGCTGGGAAGTCTCCCATCGCAGTGTGGATCACCTCTTTCGCCTTATCCGCTGGTAGGGGAACCGGTACTTCTGCCGCCGCTTTTAAGGTTGGTGGGCACCTTTTCAGATGGTCCCGGGAAACTGTGGCCAAAGTGCCTCCTTGGTCACGACTGATCTGGTAGGCCTTCCCATCTTCCCATCCTGTGGGCTGTATGACGTACGGGTTCTGTTCCCATTGATCATCCAGCTTGTGGGTTCTCCTCTTCCGCTTCAGTACGACATCCCCGGGCTGAAAAGGGCCAGCAGACGCCTTTTGATTAAAGCGCTGCTCTTGCAGTTCCCGACTCCAACTTAAGTTCTTGTCGACATATTCCTGAATCTGCCGGGATTGTGCTCTCCGCCGAGTTTCCCATTCAGCTGTCTAAGGGAGTGCTTCTGGGCCTCCAACCCCATTTCCAGGTCCACCGGCAGGCGGCCGGGCCGAGCCCTCATCAGATATGCTGGGGTGCACTTTGTTGAGCTGGACGGGATATTGTTGTACATATCGACCAAGTCGGGTAGCTTTTCCGGCCACAGGTTCCGCTCTTTCAGCGGTAACGTCTTGAGGAGTCCCAGGACCAAGTGGTTCATCTTCTCACACATGCCGTTGGTCTGGGCATGGTAAGGGGTGGTCCAGATCTTCTTACAGCCGTACAACTGGCAGAACTCGTGGAACACCTCTGCTTCAAAAGCCGGGCCTTGGTCAGTAAGCACCTTTTCTGGATATCCATGTGGTCGGCAGAAATAAGCCTGGAACGCTCGAGCGGCAGTTCGACCAGTTAGGTCCTTGACGGGGACAACCACCATGAATCTTGAATAGTGGTCTACGATGGTCAACGCGTAGGCGTACCCACTTCGGCTGGGGGTGAGCTTGACATGGTCTAGGGCGACCAGTTCCAGCGGCTGATGTGTGATGATTGGGTGTAGGGGCGCCCTCTGGCTGGCCTCGTCCTTCCTCCTCAGCGTGCAAGGACCACACTCTCGGCACCAGGCTTCTACCGACTCCCGCATCCCACTCCAGTAGAACCGCTCTCTCAACAGCATCTCCAGCTTCTTCCACCCGAAGTGTCCGGCACCATCATGGTATGCTCGCAAAACAGTAGCCACCTCAGCTTGGGGAATAACCAACTGGCAGATTTTCTCATGAGTTTTCGGGTTGATCAGCTCACGGTACAGATTCCCTTGATGTAGATACAGCTGTTTCCGTTCCTTCCACAAGCGCTGGATGTACCTGTACCTTCTCAGTTGGTGGCTGGTGAAATGCAGGCAACTCGATCTCCTCGAGGTCGTCATCCTCGCACCCTTCTTCTGACAAATGGGGCATTCGGGAGAGTGCATCAGCATTAATGTTGACACGACCAGCTCGGTACTTGATGGTGAAGTCATAGTTGGCTAGCCGGGCCACCCACCGCTGCTCCAACGCGCCCAACTTGGCCGTGTCCAGGTGAGTCAACGGATTGTTGACCGTGAAAGTGGTGAATTTTGCTGCAGCCAAGTAGTGGCGGAACCGCTCTGTGATAGCCCATACCAATGCCAGGAGCTCGAGCTTGAAGGAGCTGTAGTTCTCAGGGTTCCTTTCAGTTGGCCGAAGCTTCCGGCTAGTGTCGCGGGCGGGGAGGAGGGTGTCAGCACACTATGCTCGCCCCCTTCTGCTCGGGTCCGGCGGCCGCTGCTCAGTGGTGGCTCGAGCCGTAGGCCGGATCCCGGGGGTTTCTCGAGCGGCACTCCTCGCCCGTGAGTGAAAGGGGGTTGTTGGGTGTGGGGATGATTATTGTCCGTGACGCCACCCACGGTTGTGGTGATTTCACCACCGCTGCTCAATACGGGGATCCCGGGGATGGTGATGCGGAGCAGCCAGGTGTTGTGTCGCCCCTCCGTGGGCAGGAGTTGGTGATCCCGGGGCCCGGTGATGGTTTGAGAGGTGCGGGACTTGGTTGTTGGGGGATCTGCGTCCCCGTCACTGACGGATTCGGCAAATTTGGCGACTCCTAGCCTTGCCGGGGTCCGAGAGGCCCCTGCCCTGGTGCTGACTGTCCTTCGGAACACTGCTCCAGACCACCGGGCACACAGCCAACGGGGTCCTTCCAGGAACTTCCAAACGGTCCCCCTCCAGACAGTCACCGCCGTCGCTGACCTTGCTGATCTGGCCCTACACAAAGCTGGACCCTTCAGGCTTTCTTTCTTTTC
Source organism: Anomaloglossus baeobatrachus (assembly GCF_048569485.1). Lineage (NCBI taxonomy): Eukaryota > Metazoa > Chordata > Amphibia > Anura > Aromobatidae > Anomaloglossus > Anomaloglossus baeobatrachus. Next base: position 143,243,847 of record NC_134357.1, on the reverse strand, counting down.
TTGTCACCTCACTTGCTTTCCTCCTTTTCCACTTTTCTACTTTCACTTTCACTTTCTTAACTCCTCTACTTAGCTCCTCACTCCTGCTCCTCCCTGAGCTATCTGCACTCAAGCCCTGCCTGGGCTAATCTTCCACTCCTTCCACTTCCTCCTCCAAACTCTATCTGCCTGGTTACTTCCTGCCTCCAGAGCTGTGACCTCCTCGGTGGGCGGAGCCAACCGCCTGGCCCACCCCCTGGTGTGAATCATCAGCCTCTGGAGGAAGGCAACAAGGATTTGTAGTTTAGCTGTGATGTGCCTACCTGGAGTGTGGGGTGTGGTGGTGTTGTGACCTGTGACCCCTGGCTTGCCCAGGGCGTCACACTAGCATAAGCAATCACCTTCTCCTTCCCATCCTGGACCTGGGACAGGACTGCTCCTAATCCCACATTGCTGGCGTCTGTGTAGAGGATGAACGTGCAGCCATAGTCGGGATACGCTAAGACCTCTTCTCCGGTCAAGGCCGCTTTCAGCTGGCAGAAGGATTCCTCATGCTTTTCTTCCCACACCAGTGGGGCTCCGGTGGGTCTACCACCTTTGGTCTGTCCCACGAGGAGATCTTGCATGGGGGCAGCCATCTTCGTGTACCCTTTGATAAAGCGCCGGTAGTACCCCACCAGACCCAGAAACTGCCTTACTTCCCTCACTGTGGTTGGTCTCGGCCAGCCCTGGATGGCAGTGATCTTCTCAGGGTCGGGGGCGACACCTTCTGCACTTACCACGTGCCCCAGGTACTGCACTCTGGGTTTCAGCAGGTGACACTTAGAGGGCTTCAATTTCATCCCGTATTTGGCAAGGGACGCGAACACCTCGGCCAGGTGCTCCAGAGGGGCTTCATACGTCTGGGAGTACACAATCACATCATCCAAGTACAATAGGACGGTCTCGAAGTTTAGGTGTCCCAGACAGCACTCCATCAGCCGTTGGAAGGTTCCTGGGGCATTGCACAGCCCGAACGGCATACTATTGAATTCACAGAGCCCCATCGGGGTGGTGAAGGCGGTTTTCTCCCGGTCTTCCGGGGCCACGGCCACTTGCCAGTACCCACTGGTGAGGTCAAGGGTAGAGAAGTAATTTGCAGTTCTCAGTGCGGCCAAAGACTCTTCAATACGGGGCACTGGGTAGGCATCTTTATGGGTTATCTGATTAATCTTCCGGTAGTCCACACACATCCGCATGGTACCATCCTTCTTCTTGACCAGTACCAACGGAGCGGCCCAGGGACTACAGCTGTCCCGAATAACCCCTGCCTCCTTCATATTCCTCAACATATCTTTGGCACACTGGTAATGTGCAGGGGGAATAGGCCTGTATCTCTCTTTGATAGGGGGGTGTTCACCGGTGGGGATATGGTGTTGGACCCCTTTGATCTGCCCAAAGTCTAGTGGATGTTTGCTGAAAACCTGTTCATACTCCCGCACCACCCTGTATACTCCTGCTTTGTGATGTGTAGGGGTATCATCAGTGCCCACGTGTAGCTGTTGGTACCACTCATTTACCTCCCCTTGAGGCGGGGAAGTGCTGGTAGTAGGTGGGGAGACTGAGGGACTGGCTTCGTGGATGGTGTGGGGATCCAGGGTGAGCAGCTTGGCAATGGTGGCATACCGGGGAAGCCTGACTTCTTCCTCCCCACAGTTCAGCACCCTCACGGGCTCTCTCCCCTTCTTCACGTCTACCACCCCTCGGGCGGCCATTACCGTGGGCCAGTGCTCGGAGGGTATGGGCTCCATCATGGCAGGGTAGTCACGCCCCTGAGGCCCTACTGCTGCCCTACACCAAATCATCATCTCACTCCAAGGGGGCACAAGCAACGGAGCAACATCCATCACTCTCACTCCACCAATCTCTCCTCCTGTTGAGTTTACATGCTGGCGGTACATCAAGGCTCGGATCTCACGCTGCAAAGCTCTCTGGCGGCTCCCCGCCGCCGTAGCAGCCAGCTGTTGCAGTAGGGCCAACACATCACCCATACAGTGCTCTATCACATTGGTTCCTAGCACTATCTTCGGGTTATGATCACTGGGTTCATTCATGATCACAATCATACCCTGGTGTTGCAGTTCAGCTTGCCCTACTGTCATAGCCACCTGTTTATACCCTACTTGGGTCAATGGGAGTCCATTGGCAGCAATTAGCGTTATACCAGTATCTGGGGGTGCCAGCTCGTCTATCCCCCAATACCGCTGGTACAATGTGTATGGTATGGTGGTTACCTGTGATCCAGTGTCCAAGAGAGCCATCACCGGTATGCCGTCCACAGCCACGGGGATGATGGGCCGGGCCCCGATATACCGGTCCCGCCAGTCTGGGGGGCCACGGGGTTCTACTCCTGAGGATTGGCCCGGGGCCCCAGGGGTTGCTCGTTTAACGGGCACTGTCGGAAGTAATGCCCATTCTTACGGCACTTGTAGCAGGTTGGAGGTCTGCTCCGCAGGTTGTTAGCACTCCTCCGCTGCATCCAAGGGACATCATCAGGGCTGTCGGAAAGCTGTATCTGTACTGAAGGCTGAGATCTGGTCAAAGGTTGGAGTGCAGCAAGAATCTTGGCGAGGTCTCCGTCCATGCGACGGACCTGGGCTGCCAGTTCCTCCATCGTGCTGCTTGGGGCTGCAGGTGTTGGAGAGGTTGTTAGGGCTGGGGCCACCACAACGGGGGCCGTCTCAATGGGCCACGGGGCTGGCTCCAAGATTTCTGAAGCTGGGGGCTGTAGTGCTTTAATGGCCCGTTCCTTTAACACAGCAAAGTCCACATCAGGGTGTTCTAGGGCCCACAGCCGGAGTTGTTTGCGATCCTCAGGGGATCTCATCCCCTGCACAAATTGCTCTACTAACATCTTGTTGCTGTCCGCCTCATTGATAGGATTCACTCACTTTAGCGTGCGGAGGGCGGTTTGCAGATGTAAAGCATAGTCCCGAATGCTATCCACAGCCCGTTGCCGGCACTGGTAAAACTGCATCCTCAGCTCAGCTTCAGTCCGGGTCTCAAAGGCAATCTGGAGCTTCTCAAAGATGGTGGCTACAGAAAGCCGGTCCCCCTCGGCCCAGGTCTCCGCCTCCTGCTCAGCCGCACCGGTTAACTGGCCCAGCACTACCGCCGCACGTTGCTTATCGGTCAGGGGGTACAGTTCTAGCAACGGGTTAAGCTTTTTCCGGAAGACCTGTAAAGCATCAGGTTTCCCGTCATACTGCGATAGCCAGGTAGCTCCAGGCGCATAGGGCAAGGAGAACGGCATCACCTGAGCAAGCGCGGGGGCCGCGGCACCTCCCGCCAGCGCGGCCGGACAGGCCCATTCCCATCCGCGGGTGCCACTGCGGCTGCGACCACCGCTCCTCCAGCGGCTCCGTCGGGCGCAGACATCTTGTTTCCGTCCCCATTAGCTTCTTTCCGGCCCCTCCTCTATTGGGGCGGGGTTTCTGGCCTTCGCGCCTCTGCTACTCGAGAAGACGCTCGAGCGGGAACTTTTCGCGCCAAAGATGGCGACTTCTGAAATTTTTCAGCTGGATACCTCCGGCGGTCACAAGGCGCACCTCTACCCAACGGCAGAGCGGTAAGATCCTGTTCGTGACGCCAAGTTGTCGCGGGCGGAGGAGGGGACGCCGCGCTCTCCCTCTGCTTGGGTCCGGCTGCCGCGGCTGCTGCGGCCTGCTGCTGCTCGGTGGCTCGAGCGATGGGCCGGATCCCGGGGACTCTAGCGGCGCTCCTCGCCCGTGAGTGAAAAGGGGGTTTTGGGATTTGGGGTAGTTTATTGTCCGTGACGCCACCCACGGTTGTGGTGACTTGTTGACACCACCGCTGCTCTGTATGGGGATCCCGGGAGTGATGGTATGGAGCAGCTAGATGTTAGTCCTCCCCTCCGTGGGTAGGGGGTTGGTTGTCCCGGGGCCCAGTGATGAGGTGGGAGATGCAGGGCTTGATGGGCGCAGGGACGCGGGGGCAGCGCTGTGCCTTGCGGCACTGTGGTACTCACTCAGCCTGAGACAATGACACAGTTCTCGGTAAAACACACGGCTGGAAAGACGGTTCCCACGGACGGCTGCACTTGCTTTTCCCCAGTAGTTGACGGTGACGGTCCCTTTTCCTGCACCTAAGATGATGATGGTTGCGATGGGTTCCCACCGGTAACCCGCTCCCCGGCTTGGCTATGGGCCGGAGGAGCTCTAGTTTGCCCGCAGGCGCTGGCCCTGAGAAACTGGTGCCCTGGCGGTGGCGGTGTCTCTCTGTTACGGTTGGACTGTTGCCTTCAAACGGGACTTGGTTGTTGGGAGACAGTCGTCCCCTTTCCTGACGGATTTGGCAAATTATGGCGGCTCCTAGCCTAGCCGGGATCCGAAAGGCCCCTGCCCTGGTGCTGACTGTTCTTCGTATACTGCTCCAGACTGCCGGGTCACCACCCATCCGCGGTCCTTCCAGCAACCTCCGAGCAGTCCCCCTGCAGACTATCACCGCCGTCTGCTGACCTTGCTGTCACTGTCCGGGCTTTACTTAATCGTCACTTTCTGTCGCCACTCTTATTGTTTACTCCTTTACCACCTCACTTCCTTCTCCTTCCACTTCACTGTTTACTCCTTCCACTTCTTCCTCCAAACTCTATCTGCCTGGTTCTTCCCGCCTCCAGAGCTGTGAACTCCTCGGTGGGCGGAGCCAACCACCTGGCCCACCCCCTGGTGTGAACACCAGCTCCTGGAGGAAGGCAACAAGGATTTTAGGTTAGCCTAGGTGTTCCTAACTGGGGTGTAGGGTGTGGTGGTGTTATGACCTGTGACCCCTGGCTTGCCCAGGGCGTCACATTCCCCCTTAGCAAAATGCAGACCGTCCGCGGGCTGCCCGTCCAACACCGGTTTTATTTTCTGAAAATATATAAAAAGAATAACACACATACAATTTATGACATCATCCCACATCAGGAGGTTCAGTTCTTAAACGTTACAAACGGTTTACGGTTACGGTCTCCGCTCTCTCCCACCCAAGTAACCTGGTCCTGATGCTGCCCCTAAAACCCAGGCAGCACCCCTTGACCCAAGTCCAGCACAAGTTACCCGAGCGGGATCTGTCCTTCCCCTCCAGAGGGTAGCCACCGGTTCCTGTGGTGGCTGGGCCCCAGCCGGCTCTACTGCGGGCCCTCCCTCCAACCTGCCTCTCCGGAGGCGGCACTGCGGAAACGGTAACGGTAAAACAACTTATTTACACGCCACTTAACGTTTGTGGTTGCCCTGCAAGTTCACGGGCTTGTCCATAAGGAGTCCCTTATGCAACGTTTTAAACGGTCCCCACGGGGACAACGGTGCCGGCAACGGCCGGTTCTCTCAATCACGGTTGAATCAGGTGAAGCTTCAGTTATCATCTTATCATTACTTTAAACTTTTCAATTCAAACAAAATTCAAACAAAGACCTTTCCCCCCCCCTTTTAAAGGACGGTCTCCCTGTACCTAAGTGGGGATCTACCTAGGTTGGGACGGGTGGACCTCCGGGGTCCGGGGTGAGTAGGGCTAAGCGGTGGGGTAGAGGGAACAATCAGTTCCTCCTCCCTGCTATCGTGTAGGGCAGGCGGAAGCATAGGGGAGTTGGGTACAGGTTCATCCCTGGGCACTGGTACTGACTCACGGCTGACCGCTTCCATCACTTCTTCATCCACGGGTTGTGGGAACAGTATCACTGGAAGAATCACCGCGCCGTTCTGTGTAGGCCAGTCTGCTGGGAAGTCTCCCATCGCAGTGTGGATCACCTCTTTCGCCTTATCCGCTGGTAGGGGAACCGGTACTTCTGCCGCCGCTTTTAAGGTTGGTGGGCACCTTTTCAGATGGTCCCGGGAAACTGTGGCCAAAGTGCCTCCTTGGTCACGACTGATCTGGTAGGCCTTCCCATCTTCCCATCCTGTGGGCTGTATGACGTACGGGTTCTGTTCCCATTGATCATCCAGCTTGTGGGTTCTCCTCTTCCGCTTCAGTACGACATCCCCGGGCTGAAAAGGGCCAGCAGACGCCTTTTGATTAAAGCGCTGCTCTTGCAGTTCCCGACTCCAACTTAAGTTCTTGTCGACATATTCCTGAATCTGCCGGGATTGTGCTCTCCGCCGAGTTTCCCATTCAGCTGTCTAAGGGAGTGCTTCTGGGCCTCCAACCCCATTTCCAGGTCCACCGGCAGGCGGCCGGGCCGAGCCCTCATCAGATATGCTGGGGTGCACTTTGTTGAGCTGGACGGGATATTGTTGTACATATCGACCAAGTCGGGTAGCTTTTCCGGCCACAGGTTCCGCTCTTTCAGCGGTAACGTCTTGAGGAGTCCCAGGACCAAGTGGTTCATCTTCTCACACATGCCGTTGGTCTGGGCATGGTAAGGGGTGGTCCAGATCTTCTTACAGCCGTACAACTGGCAGAACTCGTGGAACACCTCTGCTTCAAAAGCCGGGCCTTGGTCAGTAAGCACCTTTTCTGGATATCCATGTGGTCGGCAGAAATAAGCCTGGAACGCTCGAGCGGCAGTTCGACCAGTTAGGTCCTTGACGGGGACAACCACCATGAATCTTGAATAGTGGTCTACGATGGTCAACGCGTAGGCGTACCCACTTCGGCTGGGGGTGAGCTTGACATGGTCTAGGGCGACCAGTTCCAGCGGCTGATGTGTGATGATTGGGTGTAGGGGCGCCCTCTGGCTGGCCTCGTCCTTCCTCCTCAGCGTGCAAGGACCACACTCTCGGCACCAGGCTTCTACCGACTCCCGCATCCCACTCCAGTAGAACCGCTCTCTCAACAGCATCTCCAGCTTCTTCCACCCGAAGTGTCCGGCACCATCATGGTATGCTCGCAAAACAGTAGCCACCTCAGCTTGGGGAATAACCAACTGGCAGATTTTCTCATGAGTTTTCGGGTTGATCAGCTCACGGTACAGATTCCCTTGATGTAGATACAGCTGTTTCCGTTCCTTCCACAAGCGCTGGATGTACCTGTACCTTCTCAGTTGGTGGCTGGTGAAATGCAGGCAACTCGATCTCCTCGAGGTCGTCATCCTCGCACCCTTCTTCTGACAAATGGGGCATTCGGGAGAGTGCATCAGCATTAATGTTGACACGACCAGCTCGGTACTTGATGGTGAAGTCATAGTTGGCTAGCCGGGCCACCCACCGCTGCTCCAACGCGCCCAACTTGGCCGTGTCCAGGTGAGTCAACGGATTGTTGACCGTGAAAGTGGTGAATTTTGCTGCAGCCAAGTAGTGGCGGAACCGCTCTGTGATAGCCCATACCAATGCCAGGAGCTCGAGCTTGAAGGAGCTGTAGTTCTCAGGGTTCCTTTCAGTTGGCCGAAGCTTCCGGCTAGTGTCGCGGGCGGGGAGGAGGGTGTCAGCACACTATGCTCGCCCCCTTCTGCTCGGGTCCGGCGGCCGCTGCTCAGTGGTGGCTCGAGCCGTAGGCCGGATCCCGGGGGTTTCTCGAGCGGCACTCCTCGCCCGTGAGTGAAAGGGGGTTGTTGGGTGTGGGGATGATTATTGTCCGTGACGCCACCCACGGTTGTGGTGATTTCACCACCGCTGCTCAATACGGGGATCCCGGGGATGGTGATGCGGAGCAGCCAGGTGTTGTGTCGCCCCTCCGTGGGCAGGAGTTGGTGATCCCGGGGCCCGGTGATGGTTTGAGAGGTGCGGGACTTGGTTGTTGGGGGATCTGCGTCCCCGTCACTGACGGATTCGGCAAATTTGGCGACTCCTAGCCTTGCCGGGGTCCGAGAGGCCCCTGCCCTGGTGCTGACTGTCCTTCGGAACACTGCTCCAGACCACCGGGCACACAGCCAACGGGGTCCTTCCAGGAACTTCCAAACGGTCCCCCTCCAGACAGTCACCGCCGTCGCTGACCTTGCTGATCTGGCCCTACACAAAGCTGGACCCTTCAGGCTTTCTTTCTTTTCTTGTCACCTCACTTGCTTTCCTCCTTTTCCACTTTTCTACTTTCACTTTCACTTTCTTAACTCCTCTACTTAGCTCCTCACTCCTGCTCCTCCCTGAGCTATCTGCACTCAAGCCCTGCCTGGGCTAATCTTCCACTCCTTCCACTTCCTCCTCCAAACTCTATCTGCCTGGTTACTTCCTGCCTCCAGAGCTGTGACCTCCTCGGTGGGCGGAGCCAACCGCCTGGCCCACCCCCTGGTGTGAATCATCAGCCTCTGGAGGAAGGCAACAAGGATTTGTAGTTTAGCTGTGATGTGCCTACCTGGAGTGTGGGGTGTGGTGGTGTTGTGACCTGTGACCCCTGGCTTGCCCAGGGCGTCACACTAGCATAAGCAATCACCTTCTCCTTCCCATCCTGGACCTGGGACAGGACTGCTCCTAATCCCACATTGCTGGCGTCTGTGTAGAGGATGAACGTGCAGCCATAGTCGGGATACGCTAAGACCTCTTCTCCGGTCAAGGCCGCTTTCAGCTGGCAGAAGGATTCCTCATGCTTTTCTTCCCACACCAGTGGGGCTCCGGTGGGTCTACCACCTTTGGTCTGTCCCACGAGGAGATCTTGCATGGGGGCAGCCATCTTCGTGTACCCTTTGATAAAGCGCCGGTAGTACCCCACCAGACCCAGAAACTGCCTTACTTCCCTCACTGTGGTTGGTCTCGGCCAGCCCTGGATGGCAGTGATCTTCTCAGGGTCGGGGGCGACACCTTCTGCACTTACCACGTGCCCCAGGTACTGCACTCTGGGTTTCAGCAGGTGACACTTAGAGGGCTTCAATTTCATCCCGTATTTGGCAAGGGACGCGAACACCTCGGCCAGGTGCTCCAGAGGGGCTTCATACGTCTGGGAGTACACAATCACATCATCCAAGTACAATAGGACGGTCTCGAAGTTTAGGTGTCCCAGACAGCACTCCATCAGCCGTTGGAAGGTTCCTGGGGCATTGCACAGCCCGAACGGCATACTATTGAATTCACAGAGCCCCATCGGGGTGGTGAAGGCGGTTTTCTCCCGGTCTTCCGGGGCCACGGCCACTTGCCAGTACCCACTGGTGAGGTCAAGGGTAGAGAAGTAATTTGCAGTTCTCAGTGCGGCCAAAGACTCTTCAATACGGGGCACTGGGTAGGCATCTTTATGGGTTATCTGATTAATCTTCCGGTAGTCCACACACATCCGCATGGTACCATCCTTCTTCTTGACCAGTACCAACGGAGCGGCCCAGGGACTACAGCTGTCCCGAATAACCCCTGCCTCCTTCATATTCCTCAACATATCTTTGGCACACTGGTAATGTGCAGGGGGAATAGGCCTGTATCTCTCTTTGATAGGGGGGTGTTCACCGGTGGGGATATGGTGTTGGACCCCTTTGATCTGCCCAAAGTCTAGTGGATGTTTGCTGAAAACCTGTTCATACTCCCGCACCACCCTGTATACTCCTGCTTTGTGATGTGTAGGGGTATCATCAGTGCCCACGTGTAGCTGTTGGTACCACTCATTTACCTCCCCTTGAGGCGGGGAAGTGCTGGTAGTAGGTGGGGAGACTGAGGGACTGGCTTCGTGGATGGTGTGGGGATCCAGGGTGAGCAGCTTGGCAATGGTGGCATACCGGGGAAGCCTGACTTCTTCCTCCCCACAGTTCAGCACCCTCACGGGCTCTCTCCCCTTCTTCACGTCTACCACCCCTCGGGCGGCCATTACCGTGGGCCAGTGCTCGGAGGGTATGGGCTCCATCATGGCAGGGTAGTCACGCCCCTGAGGCCCTACTGCTGCCCTACACCAAATCATCATCTCACTCCAAGGGGGCACAAGCAACGGAGCAACATCCATCACTCT